>NC_069501.1:382640478-382940478 GCF_027579735.1 Bombina bombina
TCCACAAGACTCTCTTCTAGTTTTAAAAGCTTCAAGTGCTCCCTAAAAACTCTACTGTTCAGGGATGCATACAACCTACGCTGACCTTTCCTATTACCAGTTCCTCTCCTCCATTGCTATCCCCTGAACCCCCTTAGCATGTAAGCCTAAAAGTCCAGCTGTTTGTAGATCACCTTCTTAAGAGCTGACTACAACAGTGCAACTCTTGGCAGGGCCCTCTACCCATTTGATCCCTATAATTGTTTTGTTGTACTCCCCCTTTGCTTATAGCGCTGCGGAATCTGTTGGAGCTCTACAAATAACTGATAATTATAATAATTGTAATTAGATTGAACTGGTATCTTTATTTGATTTTAAACCACAAGCATAAATGTAGGAAAGAAAACAAACATCTTGCCCCATTTATTCACATTTTTTATTTAATGTGATTTAATAGTAATAGGGGTGGGGATATGCTGGGAATGAGTTATTGGTATTGCAAAGTAATTTTATGTAATAGGAGTAAACCTATCAGGCCTGCTCTTCTAGTGACCATGTTCTTGCTTGATGATTTTTTTTTTACATGAAACTCAATGTCAAACATTCCGTCCCCCCAATCGTTCAAAGACACTTTTCTTTGCACATGGGGCCTCATCGGTGTTACCTGGAAAATTTTAAAAGAGAGATACAACAAAATATAATCTCTGATTTAGCATATATACACATTTGCAACATGTCCATGTTTTTTTAGAAATTAGATTATACATCAAATATTTACATACATATCTGTGTTAAAGTGGAAATATTTTAAAAATGATTTACTTATTGTACCACAAATACCATATGCTTTTTGATTTTGTGACAGTGTTTGTAACCTTTATTTATAATCTAGATGGCAATATTATTTAAATGTCTATAATGAGGGTACAATTAATTCTGGGAGAAATAAAATTGAGGTAGAATCAGTTAATGACCTCACCTGGTTCTCAAGTGCAGTTGCTTTGTTATTCTAAAGAACCCTATACACAGAAAAAAAGAGCTGCAGGAAATGTAGTGATTAAGATAAAATAGGATCTAAAGAAAGTAGAGAGACTGTAAAATATGAAGAGATTGTAGACCCCTGAGGGGGCCATAGGTGACCTGACTACAATGAGATCTGTAAGAAATGTAAGTTCCCTCATGGGATTAACTAAAGGAAAACATTTAATACCCTGTACACTGGGCATTCTCATGATAGGTAGTATGTTTTCCCTATGAAATTACATTTAGGAATTACATCTTTTAATCTACAATTTTATTTATTTTTGATCCTATTAAAATGAACCTCAACGTGTCAGTAAGTGATATGTGTGTTAACACACCTGTCAATATATTCATTAAGGCCTATACTTCTGTGGGATTCAGTCTGTATAGTTATTTTAGATTGCGTATACGGCTAACTCATGATTATTGTATAGAAAACAAACTCAGACTAAAGTTTTGCTTTTACATTCATTTCAAATGAGGGTCATATTCCTAAAAGGTGCTGATGAATACCGTAGGATCCATCATATACCAACAGAAGCATCTCACAGGTATTTCTAGATTCACCCCCTTTTCTCTGTAATTTTGCCAGGTTTTTAAGATGAGATCTCTAAGCTGATGATTTTGAGAGTCATAGAATATTAAAGGGTCATGATAATCAAAAATGTTTATATATATATAAAACAATGTTCCAAAATGCAATACACTCTTGTTTTGTTTTTTTCCATAGGAGTTGTCTCTTTTGAGAGACATCAAAAAATACAAAAGATCACATAACCTTTCTACTCTACAATCAATAGGTCTATTTTGGTTCAGCACCATGGATAGCGCTTGCTGATTGGTGGCTACATTTAGCCACCAGTCAGCAAGTGCTACCCAGGTCCTGAACCAAAGATGGACCGTCTCGTAAGCTTACATTCCGGCTTTTTCAAATAAAGATATTAAGAGAACGAAGAAAATTTGTTAATAGGAGTAAATTAGAAAGTTGCTTAAAATTGCATGCTCTCTCTAAATCATGGGGTTCAGTATCCCTTTAAAGTTGTTAGATATATTTATGTTAACATTTTTATCTGGAGGAGAAATGTGATCTCATGGCTTACACTTTTTAAGGATGAAAGCCAGGCTCAGGCATTTATTGGTCATTTCTAAATAAATAGAAAATAAATGGGAAAATTATATTGTCATGGAAGACATTCATAATATTTTAATTTAGTGTTAAAACAAAGTTTCCATTTTTTATCTGTAGTATATTGTATGCATATCATGAAAAAAAATCACTAATTAACTGATGATGGGAATAAGGTCACAATAAAGGGACCATCCAGCCCAAATTGGATTTACACCAGTGCATTTCAGTTTTGAATAGAAGCATTTTTGTATTATACATGTAGTAGCAAACATGCCTGTAATAAAAGCTATGGCTGTTTCAAAAGTGTATTTAAGTATGCACCGTGCACCAGCATTTTAAACACAGCACTTGCTCAGAGAGCAATTTGTTAATTGCTGACATGATACAAGCCCCACTGTGCTCTGAGCAACTGCGGTATTTAAAATGCTTGTGCACTGAGAATATCTAGCTAGCTATCTAGAGAAAAGTGCTAACACTAAAACAGTGATACATTTTACTAGAAGTATTTTTATATTCAAAGATGTAGTTCACCTATGCACATTTCAATTTTGACTGGAATGTCCCTTTAAATAGAGAAGAAGGTTTTCTAGAATAATGACTATGAAAATGGAAGTTTATTGAACAAAATGGTGGCTTCCAAAGTATAGAATACAGCTGTAATGGATGATTTTTACATCAAGTAATGTATGTTTGTAAGTACTTTTTGTTTGTCTTCATGCACATTCTCTTATATGAAAGATGTGTTTTGCGTTTGATGTGCTGCAATGATTTGTAAGCGCTTAATATTATTATTATTATTATCAGGTATTTGTAGAGCGCTAACAGGTTCCACAGCGCTATGAACACAGGTGGTATATAAAAACAATTACAGGGATCAAATGGTTAGAGGGTTCTGCTGAGAGTTGCACTGTTGTAGTTGGCTCTTATGAAGGTGGACTACAAAAAGCTAGGCTCATAGGCTTATATGCTATGCAGTTTAAGAGGATAGCAGTGGACATAGGAAGGTTAGTGTAGGTTGTATGCATCCCTGAATAGTAGAGTCTTCAGGGAGCACTTGAAGCTTTTAAAACTAGGGGAGAGTCTTGTGGAGTGAGACAGAGAGTTCCATAAGATGGGAGTCAGTCTGGAGAAATCTTGTAAACGTGAATGTGAGGAGGTAACAAGAGAGGAGGAGAGGAGGAGATCATGAGCACAGCGAAGGGGTCGAGAGGGAGAGTATCTGGAGACAAGGTCTGAAATGTAGGGGGAGCAATGCAATTGAGGGCTTTATGTGTCAGAGTGAGAATTTTGTGTTTAATCCTGGAGGCAAGAGGAAGCCAGTGAAGGGATTGGCAGAGAGGTGCGGCAGATGAAGAATGACATGTAAGGAAGATGAGCCTGGCAGAGGCATTTATTATGGATTGTAAAGGAGCTAGGCTGCAGCTAGGGAGACCAGAGAGGATGGAGTTGCAGTAGTCAAGGCGGGAAAGGATGAGAGAATGGATTAAAATCTTAGTTGTGTCTTGTGTAAGGAAATGTCTGATTTTAGCGATGTTTTTAAGGTGGAAGCGGCAGGCTTTAGCTAAGGACTGAATGTGAGGAGTATAAGAAAGATCTGAGTCAAGTGTGACCCCAAGACATTGGGCATGTGGGGTTGGGGTAATGATGGAGTTATCAACAGTTATAGAGACATGGGGTGTGGAGATTTTGGAAGAAGAGGGGAAAATAAGGAGCTCAGTTTTGGAGAGATTTAGCTTGAAGTAGTGAGAGGACATCCAAGATGAGATATGAGAGAGACAGTTAGTGACATGGGTTAGCAAGGAAGGAGATAGTTTTGGTGCAGAGAGGTAGATTTGGGTATCGTCGGCATACAGATGATAGTGAAACCCGTGGGACTTTATTAAGGAACCTAATGACATGTAGATTGAGAAGAGAAGGGGACCAAGAACAGAGCGTTGTGGTACCCCAACAGAAAGAGGTTACGGGCAGATGATGCCCCAGAGAAGGCTACACTAAAGGTACAGTTAGAAAGATAGAAAGAGAACCAAGAGAGAGCTGTGTTGCAGATGCCGAAGGATTGTAGGGAATTTGAGAGAATCAAAGGCTGCTGATATTGAATTACATAATATTTACAAGTGAATTGACTTTTTAATATAAATACTTTAAAGACCATTTCTGTTCAGAGCGTCAACTATTTTAAATGGTATAAGTTGAAAGTAAAAAAAGTTACAAAACCATGGGAATGCGTTAAATGGGAAGCAATACAACTTAAATATTTCTGGTCCGGTGAGAAATCTGATCAGTACTACATGGTCCCTCATATAAGTTTTAAGAGGCAATTTTAGGGAAGTTTTTATGTATAATTTATCTTTTTAAAGGGTTCCTATTGAGTACGTATAGTTATTGCACATTATTTGTTTATTAAGTCACCACTATGATCTGCTAATGTCTGTAATCTACAGATCTGAGTAATAGCTTACATTATGGAGTATTCTTCAAACAAAATATAAAATATCTCTGCAGCCTTTTGATGTTACTGGTTTGCTGATTTTGCATGGTATTTAATTCTAATTCATACAGATAATAACAGATTACCTGCACTATTACATTAGTAAGTTAATGTACCTGAGTCTCTTGTGCGAGGATCAGCCCTCTTCCCTAGTCTTTCAAACACACTCTTCCTCATATACAGAGCCTTTTCAGAGTCAGCTGAGAGAGGAGACAAAAAGCTTGTAAGAGACTTAAAAATACAGAATATCACACTACTTATTTACTCCACAGTCAATAGTGTTATTACTTTGTTGCCATACAAGGGCATTTAAATTCTTCATTACAAAATAATATATATTTTATAAAAACAAAAAATAAGGGTAGCACATGACTGGAAAATGCTATACTGTAATATAAAATACGTACACTTGGTATAATATTTTTAGCTATTAACAAAATAATTAGACTGTACATTACACATAGAATTGTTTACTCCTTGCTGATGAAACCCAAATAAATAATTATTTAGAACCACCCAGTGCAGCACTATTACTGTTTAATGTGGGATTTTATGGTAGTATTATTTTCTTTCGGCTAGATTACAAGTTTTGCGTTATATGAGGGGTGCGGTATTAACTTGCACGTTATTGTCACCGCTCACCTTACCTACAGTGCTGGTATGAATAAAGGTGGTGTATATCCTGCGCAAAGAACAGATGGGGAAGGGGGGTGGGGGATGCCTCTAGCTCTCCTCGATGGGTACCCTAGCGTGCCCAATGTGTAAAAGATATATACAAGGTAGAGGTGAGCGCCAAAAAGAAGGCTGAGGGTAGGGTGGGGAACGCTAAAATAGGCTAAAATTAGCTGATAAAATGTAGAGTTAAAATGTAGAGTTAAAAATTACAAATTTATTTATTCCATACAGTAATTATAATAATAAAAAAAAAAACAATGTACACTGATAGTTGTTCATGGATCCATGTTACAAATGGTAGCAAATTACAGTGTTGGGTAAAAATGCAATACAATACAATAATAAAAACAATTGTAGATACTGATAAATTCAGTGGCTGATGATATAGCCTTTTATGCTGAGTATCTATTTAATGATTAACACATTGGTTGAGTCCGGTAAGTGTAAGATGCTCCTGGTAGATGGTGTAGGGTTAATTGTAATCCAATAAGTGGCAAGATTTGGGTGTGATCAGTGTCCAATACAACAATTTGGAAAAAAGTGGTAGAAAAAATGTGTGTTCACTCTATGTGATGAAAAAATGATGATAAAAAGATGAAAAAATCCCTCCAAAAAATGTTATAAAAAATGAAAAAAAGTGAAAAAGGATAAAATAGGATAAAAAAATAGTGTCAGTTTTGAAATCCAAAGTGATGTTGGTGATGTCAGTGCAAATCAATCAATCGGTGGTTCAGTGTTGATGCAATGTTTAGAAAAAATAAGAATATGCAAAAAGAAAAAATCCTGAAAAAAAGAAAACAAACAATACTCTAATATATGCAATCTGTACAATAGATATATCAGTATTATGCTTACTCAGATCTGTCGACGCGTTTTACAGTGCTGGTATTACAGGTTTTTATAAACCCAGCGTTAAAAGGCAAGAAGTGAGCGTAGAGCAAAATTGCGCTCCATACCGCACTCCAATACCAGCGCTATTTAAGTCAGCGGTGAGCTGGTTGTACGTGCTTGTGCACGATTTCCCCATAGACATCAATGGGGAGAGCCAGCTGAGAAAAAGTCTAACACCTGCAATAAAGCAGCGTAAAGCTCCGTAATGCAGCCCCATTGATTCCTATGGGGAAAAAAAAATTATGTTTACACCTAACACCCTAACATGAACCCCGAATCTAAACACTCCTAATCTTACACTTATTAACCCCTAATCTGCCACCCCGACACCTACATTATACTTATTAACCCCTTATCTGCCGCTCCAGAAATTGCTGCCACTATAATAAACATATTAACCCCTAAACCGCCGCACTACTGCATCTCAAACACTATTTAAATAATATTAACCCCTAATCTGCCGCCCAACCTACATTTATTATCCCCTAATCTGCCGCCCCAACATAGCCGCCACTATATTAAATGTATTAACCTCTAAACCTAAGTCTTACCCTAACTTAAATATAATTAAAATAAATCTAACTAAAAATTACTATCATTACCTAAATAATTCCTATTTAAAACTAAATACTTACCTATAAAATAAACCCTAAGCTAGCTATAATATAACTAATAGTTACATTGTATCTAGCTTAGGGTTTATTTTTATTTTACAGGCAAGTTTGTATTTATTTTAACTAGGTAGAATAGTTACTAAATAGTTATTAACTATTTACTAACTACCTAGCTAAAATAAATACAAATTTACCTGTAAAATAAAACCTAACCTGTCTTACACTAACACCTAACCTTACAGTACAATTAAATAAATTACCTAAATTAAATACAATTAACTAAATTAAATACAAGTTATTTAAACTAATTACACCTAATCTAATAGCCCTATCAAAATAAAAAAAGCCCCCACAAAATTAAAAAAAACCCTAGCCTAAACTAAACTACCAATAGCCCTTAAAAGGGCCTTTTGCGGGGCATTGCCCCAAAGAAATCGTCTCTTTTACCTGTAAAAAACAACCCCCCAACAGTAAAACCCACCACCCACACAACCAACCCCCCAAATAAAACCCCAACTAAAAAAACCTGAGCTCCCCATTGCCCTGTTCCAATCAGCTAATAGAATGTGATCTCAATCCTATTGGCTGATTGCATCAGCCAATAGGATTTTTTCAACCTTAATTTCGATTGGCTGATAGAATTCTATCAGCCAATCGGAATCTAAGGGACGCCATCTTGGATGACGTCACTTAAAGGAACCTTCATTCGTCGTTAGTCATCGGAAAGAAGAGGATGCTCCGCGCCGGATGTCTTGAAGATGGGCCCGCTCCGCGCCGGATGGATGAAGATAGAAGATGCCGTCTGGATGAAGACTTCTGCCTGTCTGGAGGACCACTTCTCCCGGGTTGGATGAAGACTTCTCCCGGCTTCATTGAGGACTTCTTGCCGCTTCGTTGAGGACTTTTCCCGGCTTCGTTGAGGATGGATGTCTGCTCTTCAAAACTGTAGGTTGATCTTCAGGGGGTTAGTGTTAGGTTTTTTTAAGGGTTTATTGGGTGGGTTTTATTTTTAGATTAGGGTTTGGGCCGCATTAGAGCTAAATGCCCTTTTAAGGGCAATGCCCATCCAAATGCCCTTTCAGGGCAATGCGGAGCTTAGGTTTTTTTAGTTAGGGTTTTATTTGGGGGGTTGGTTGTGTGGGTGGTGGGTTTTACTGTTGGGGGGTTGTTTGTAAATTTTTTTACAGGATAAAGAGCTGATTTCTTTGGGGCAATGCCCCTCAAAAGGCCCTTTTATGGGCTATTGGTAGTTTAGTTTAGGCTAGGGTTTTTTTATTTTGGGGAGGGCTTTTTTTATTTTGATAGGGCTATTAAATTAGGTGTAATTAGTTTAAATATCTTGTAATTTGTTTTTTATTTTGTGTAATTTAGTGGGGTTTTTTTTGTAATTTAGGTATTTGTATTTAATTTATTTAATTGTACTGTAAGGTTAGGTGTTAGTGTAAGACAGGTTAGGTTTTATTTTACAGGTAAATTTGTATTTATTTTAGCTTGGTAGTTAGTAAATAGTTAATAACTATTTAGCAACTATTCTACCTAGTTAAAATAAATACAAACTTGCCTGTAAAATAAAAATAAACCCTAAGCTAGATACAATGTAACTATTAGTTATATTGTAGCTAGCTTAGGGTTTATTTATAGGTAAGTATTTAGTTTTAAATAGGAATTATTTAGTTAATGATAGTAATTTTTAGTTAGATTTATTTTAATTATATTTAAGTTAGGGGTGTTAGGGTAAGGGTTAGACTTAGGTTTAGGGGTTAATACATTTAATATAGTGGCGGCGACGATGGGGGTGGCAGATTTGGGGTTAATAAATGTAGGTAGGTGGCGGCAATGTTAGGGGCGGCAGATTAGGGGTTAATAATATTTAACTAGTGTTTGCGAGGCTGGAGTGCGGCGGTTTAGGGGTTAATATGTTTATTATAGTGGCGGCGATGTCGGGAGCTGCAGATTAGGGGTTAATAATTTTATTTTAGTGTTTGCAATGCGGGAGGGCCTCGTTTAGGGGTTAATAGGTAGTTTATGGGTGTTATTGTACTTTTTAGCACTTTAGTTATGAGTTTTATGCTATGGCTTTGCAGTGTAAAACTCATAACTACTGACTTTAGAATGCATTACAAATCTTGCGGGATAGGCTGTACCGCTCACTTTTTGGACTAAAAAAAAGAAGCTTGTAATACCGGCGCAATGGAAGTCCCATTAAAAAAAGACTTTACGAAAATTGCGTAAATTCATTTGCGGTACGGCCAAGAAAGTGTGCGGGACAGCTGTACCTACAAGACTCATAATAGCAGCGGTAGTAAAAAAGCAGCGTTATGAGCCTTAACGCTGCTTTTTTACTCATAACGCAAAACTCGTAATCTAGCCATTTGTTTTTTTAAATCCCAGCATATATTCCAGCTCAGAACACACAGCTGTGTGAAATGAATCCAGGGATCTTATAATAAAAAAGTACAAAACAGGTAATGTTGTTGGTGCAATGTTGGCCGATCAATAGCAAATGGAGCCCATAAACTCAATCAAATCCTTGACATTTGCTTTGCATTTTATAATGTTAATGTTGCAGCTAGTGCTTAATTTACTTGTTAATCAAAGCTGCTTACTAATTTATATAAAAAAAGCAGAAACAAAATAATAAAAAAAGTTACAAATATTGCTAGAATCACACTTTTTGAAGCTAGTGCACAAATTGAATATCATCATCAAAATGTTATTTTTTTTACTGAAATTAACGGCTAGATTTAGAGTTTTGTCGGTAACGACCCGAAAATCTAACCCCGGCTTTTTTCTGGCCGCACCATAAAAATAACTCTGGTATTGAGAGTCCACATAAAGGCTGCGTTAGGCTCCAAAAAAGGAGCGTAGAGAATATTTAACGCAGCTTCAACTCTCGATACCAGAGTTGCTTACGCAAGCGGCCAGCCTCAAAAACGTGCTCGTGCACGATTCCCCCATAGGAAACAATGGGACTGTTTGAGGTGAAAAAAAACCTAACACCTGCAAAAAAGCCGCGTTCAGCTCCTAACGCAGCCCCATTGTTTGCTATGGGGAAACACATCCTACGTCTGCACCTAACACCCTAACATGTACCCCGAGTCTAAACACCCCTAACCTTACACTTATTAACCCCTAATCTGCCGCCCCCGCTATCGCTGACCCCTGCATATTATTATTAACCCCTAATCTGCCGCTCCGTAAACCGCCGCTACTTACATTATCCCTATGTACCCCTAATCTGCTGCCCCTAACACCGCCGACCCCTATATTATATTTATTAACCCCTAATCTGCCCCCCACAACGTCGCCTCCACCTGCCTCCACTTATTAACCCCTAATCTGCTGAGCGGACCGCACTGCTATTATTACAAAGTTATTAACCCCTAATCCGCCTCACTAACCCTATAATAAATAGTATTAACCCCTATCTGCCCTCCCTAACATCGCCGACACCTAACTTCAATTATTAACCCCTAATCTGCCGACTGGAGCTCACCGCTATTCTAATAAATGTATTAACCCCTAAAGCTAAGTCTAACCCTAACACTAACACCCCCCTAAGTTAAATATAATTTACATCTAACGAAATTAATTATCTCTTATTAAATAAATTATTCCTATTTAAAGCTAAATACTTACCTGTAAAATAAATCCTAATATAGCTACAATATAAATTATAATTATATTATAGCTATTTTAGGATTAATATTTATTTTACAGGCAACTTTGTAATTAGTTTAACCATGTACAATAGCTATTAAATAGTTAAGAACTATTTAATAGTTACCTAGTTAAAATAATTACAAAATTACCTGTAAAATAAATCCTAACCTAAGTTACAATTAAACCTAACACTATACTATCATTAAATTAATTAAATAAAATACCTACAATTACCTACAATTAAACCTAACACTACACTATCAATAAATAAATTAAATACAATTCCGACAAATAACTACAATGAAATAAACTAACTAAAGTACAAAAAATAAAAAAGAACTAAGTTACAAAAAATAAAAAAATATTTACAAACATAAGAAAAATATTACAACAATTTTAAACTAATTACACCTACTCTAAGCCCCCTAATAAAATAACAAAGACCCCCTAAATAAAAAATGCCCTACCCTATTCTAAATTACTAAAGTTCAAAGCTCTTTTACCTTACCAGCCCTGAACAGGGACCTTTGCGGGCATGCCCCAAGAAGTTCAGCTCTTTTGCCTGTAAAAAAAAACATACAATACCCCCCCCAACATTACAACCCACCACCCACATACCCCTAATCTAACCCAAACCCCCCTTAAATAAACCTAACACTAAGCCCCTGAAGATCATCCTACCTTGTCTTCACCTCACCAGGTATCACCGATCCGTCCTGGCTCCAAAATCTTCATCCAACCCAACGGGGGCTGGCGATCCATCATCCGGTGGCTAAAGAGGTCCAGAAGAGGCTCCAAAGTCTTCATCCTATCCGGGAAGAAGAGGCGATCCGGACCGGCAACCATCATGATCCAAGCGGCATCTTCTATCTTCATCCGATGACGACCGGCTCCATCCTGAAGACCTCCACCGCGGACCCATCTTCTTCCGGCGACGTCCAACTGAAGAATGACGGTTCCTTTAAGGGACGTCATCCAAGATGGAGTCCCTCGAATTCCGATTGGCTGATAGGATTCTATCAGCCAATCGGAATTAAGGTAGGAATATTCTGATTGGCTGATGGAATCAGCCAATCAGAATCAAGTTCAATCCGATTGGCTGATCCAATCAGATTGAGCTCGCATTCTATTGGCTGTTCCGATCAGCCAATAGAATGCGAGCTCAATCTGATTGGCTGATTGGATCATATCAGCCAATCGAAATTCGAGGGACGCCATCTTGGATGACGTCCCTTAAAGGATCCGTCATTCTTCAGTTGGACGTCGCCGGAAGAAGATGGGTCCGCGGTGGAGGTCTTCAGGATGGAGCCGGTCGTCATCAGATGAAGATAGAAGATGCCTCTTGGATCAAGATGGTTGCCGGTCCGGATCGCCTCTTCTTCCCGGATAGGATGAAGACTTTGGAGCCTCTTCTGGACCTCTTCCGCCACCGGATGATGGATCGCCAGCCCCCGCTTGGGTTGGATGAAGATTTTGGAGCCAGGACGGATCGGTGATACCTGGTGAGGTGAAGACAAGGTAGGATGATCTTCAGGGGCTTAGTGTTAGGTTTATTTAAGGGGGGTTTGGGTTAGATTAGGGGTATGTGGGTGGTGGGTTGTAATGTTGGGGGGGGTATTGTATGTTTTTTTTTACAGGCAAAAGAGCTGAACTTCGTGGGGCATGCCCCGCAAAGGGCCCTGTTCAGGGCTGGTAAGGTAAAAGAGCTTTGAACTTTAGTAATTTAGAATAGGGTAGGGCATTTTTTATTTAGGGGGTCTTTGTTATTTTATTAGGGGGCTTAGTGTAGGTGTAATTAGTTTAAAATTGTTGTAATATTTTTCTTATGTTTGTAAATATTTTTTTATTTTTTGTAACTTAGTTCTTTTTTATTTTTTGTACTTTAGTTAGTTTATTTCATTGTAGTTATTTGTCGGAATTGTATTTAATTTATTTATTGATAGTGTAGTGTTAGGTTTAATTGTAGGTAATTGTAGGTAATTGTAGGTATTTTATTTAATTAATTTAATGATAGTATAGTGTTAGGTTTAATTGTAACTTAGGTTAGGATTTATTTTACAGGTAATTTTGTAATTATTTTAACTAGGTAACTATTAAATAGTTCTTAACTATTTAATAGCTATTGTACATGGTTAAAATAATTACAAAGTTACCTGTAAAATAAATATTAATCCTAAAATAGCTATAATATAATTATAATTTATATTGTAGCTATATTAGGATTTATTTTACAGATTAGGGGTTAATAAATATAATATAGGGGTCGGCGGTGTTAGGGGCAGCAGATTAGGGGTACATAAGGATAACGTAGGTGGCGACGCTTTGCGGTCGGGAGATTAGGGGTTAATAAGTGTAGGTAGCTGGCAGCGACGTTGTGGGGGGCAGATTAGGGGTTAATAAATATAATATAGGGGTCGGCGGTGTTAGGGGCAGCAGATTAGGGGTACATAAGGATAACGTAGGTGGCGGTCGGCAGATTAGGGGTTAAAAAAATTTAATTGAGTGGCGGCCATGTGGGGGTACATCGGTTTAGGGGTACATAGGTAGTTTATGGGTGTTAGTGTACTTTACAGGGAGTGCAGAATTATTAGGCAAGTTGTATTTTTGAGGATTAATTTTATTATTGAACAACAACCATGTTCTCAATGAACCCAAAAAACTCATTAATATCAAAGCTGAATAGTTTTGGAAGTAGTTTTTAGTTTGTTTTTAGTTTTAGCTATTTTAGGGGGATATCTGTGTGTGCAGGTGACTATTACTGTGCATAATTATTAGGCAACTTAACAAAAAACAAATATATACCCATTTCAATTATTTATTTTTACCAGTGAAACCAATATAACATCTCAACATTCACAAATATACATTTCTGACATTCAAAAACAAAACAAAAACAAATCAGTGACCAATATAGCCACCTTTCTTTGCAAGGACACATGGATTCTGTCAGTGTTTTGATCTGTTCACCATCAACATTGCGTGCAGCAGCAACCACAGCCTCCCAGACACTGTTCAGAGAGGTGTACTGTTTTCCCTCCTTGTAAATCTCACATTTGATGATGCACCACAGGTTCTCAATGGGGTTCAGATCAGGTGAACAAGGAGGCCATGTCATTAGATTTTCTTCTTTTATACCCTTTCTTGACAGCCACGCTGTGGAGTACTTGGACGCGTGTGATGGAGCATTGTCCTGCATTAAAATCATGTTTTTCTTGAAGGATGCAGACTTCTTCCTGTACCACTGCTTGAAGAAGGTGTCTTCCAGAAACTGGCAGTAGGACTGGGAGTTGAGCTTGACTCCATCCTCAACCCGAAAAGGCCCCACAAGCTCATCTTTGATGATACCAGCCCAAACCAGTACTCCACCTCCACCTTGCTGGCGTCTGAGTCGGACTGGAGCTCTCTGCCCTTTACCAATCCAGCCACGGGCCCATCCATCTGGCCCATCAAGACTCACTATCATTTCATCAGTCCATAAAACCTTAGAAAAATCAGTCTTGAGATATTTCTTGGCCCAGTCTTGACGTTTCAGCTTGTGTGTCTTGTTCAGTGGTGGTCATCTTTCAGCCTTTCTTACCTTGGCCATGTCTCTGAGTATTGCACACCTTGTGCTTTTGGGCACTCCAGTGATGTTGCAGCTCTGAAATATGGCCAAACTGGTGGCAAGTGGCATCTTGGCAGCTGCACGCTTGACTTTTCTCAGTTCATGGGCAGTTATTTTGCGCCTTGGTTTTTCCACACGCTTCTTGCGACCCTGTTGACTATTTTGAATGAAACGCTTGATTGTTCGATGATCACGCTTCAGAAGCTTTGCAATTTTAAGAGAGCTGCATCCCTCTGCAAGATATCTCACTATTTTTTACTTTTCTGAGCCTGTCAAGTCCTTCTTTTGACCCATTTTGCCAAAGGAAAGGAAGTTGCCTAATAATTATGCACACCTGATATAGGGTGTTGATGTCATTAGACCACACCCCTTCTCATTACAGAGATGCACATCACCTAATATGCTTAATTGGTAGTAGGCTTTCGAGCCTATACAGCTTGGAGTAAGACAACATGCATAAAGAAAACAAAAATTATCAATCCTTGGATTGATGGAGTGTACACCTATATAGCACTCATTCCCTAATTGATAGTGACAAAAATTGGACAAGAACTGTGTCTCCTTGGAGGAGAGTGTGCGTGGGGATGTTTATTAAAATATAACCTTTATTGGTAATCTTTTAAAAATATACGGCAACAAACACAATTGACATACAAACTTTATTAAAAACACATTAAACTAACCTATGAATATAGCCAGACAGAGATATCCTTTTTGGACTTGAGAATTTTTAAAAAAAGTAATAGCATGGTGGGGACTGATTTATACAGAAAGAAAACGGCCACCAACACTATTCTATACAATACAAGTGCACATGCACCATGCACAGTTAAATCACTCCCAACAGGAGAATTTCTACGAGTCAAAAGAAACTGTTCAGAACCAGACTTATATAAAATAAGAGCACAAGAAACATCAGATCGCCTTAGCCAGAGGGGGTACAGTAAATCTCTTATTAAAAAAGCAAAGGATAGAGCAACAAAAACAGAACGTCAGAATCTATTGAAACCTAAGATTCGCACTAGTGACAACAAAACCAGATTAGTGTTAACTTATAACACACAGAGCAAAGATATAATTCAAATAATCAATAAACACTGGCATATCTTGCAAGCAGATAATACCCTGAACCAATTCCTAGGATCCAAAGTTGATATCAGTTATCGACGCACAAAAAATCTGAAAGATTTAGTGAGCCCCAGCCATTACACTCGTAAAAAGAAAACTACTGCCAGTGGCATACAAAATGGATCATACCCATGTGGGAATTGTATCAGCTGCAAATTCCTGAAAAAAACAACATCAGTTACAGACAGATTTGATAAAAAACATCCAATCAAATCTTTCATCAATTGCAACACTACCGGCGTAATTTATGTTTTACAATGTAAGTGTCCCAAAAAGTATGTAGGGATGACGACACGTAAATTACGAACAAGATTACAAGAACATGTGCGCAATATCAGGAATGCAGCTAAAGACTTAAAGAACAAAAAGGCCATCTCATCAGTAGCACAACATTTTTACAAATTCCATCAAGGAAAGGCAGAAGGGCTCCTATGCTTTGGTATTTATAAAACCAACCTAGGAATTAGAGGTGGAGATAAAGAAACAAGTTTATTACAATGTGAAAGCAGATGGATTTATCTGCTTAACTCCATACAACCTAATGGGTTAAATGAACATAACAATTACTTTTCATACCTGTAGATATAAACAAGATGACAAATACCAGCAACCGAGAAAATCAACTTATAAATAACTTTGGAAAAAGCAAATTATATCATCATACAGACTATAAATGCATCAGTCACCCAATATGGATTATATATCCATCACTCTCCACGGACACCTAACATTCGTTATCTGCCTTTATGACCACTACCAAGCAGATATTTAATTATCTATTATTCACAATTATTTAATTTCCTTTCTTTTTTTCTTTTAGTATCAATATCACGATAGTACCAGCACTGCTTTGTGCTCACATCACACCCACTTTCACTTATACCTCACATGGCACTGTATCACTTTATCGAAACAAATAGTTATTCTATTAGAATTCTCATTTTCATAATCCCTTATGTAGTAGGGACGTATCTCAGCTTAAGTTAGCACCATCACCTCTTGGATTCACATTTAGTCAACATAACAAGACTTTCATCTCAAAGTACTTTTCCTCAATTAACATAACACCGTGCAATATGAGAAACACTTGACAGCACGTTTCATATCAAACTACAAGTAGGCAGTAGAACAACTCCTGACCAAACTCACCATTAAACTCACTAATAATGGAAACATAAAAGTAAATGTAAGAACTAGCCGAATGGAGACTATTATAAATGTTTAAAATCTTTTAATAATGTTACTATCAGTATTTATTGTTTCTCATTTTACACATTATTAGTATTATTCCCCAATTACACTGCTGTCAGTGTTTTTTCTAGATATTTCTCATCTTAATCCAGCCAGATATCTACATTTTCCTTTTAAGTTAAAAAGTTTTCAGTACAACCCATTATATTATGAATAATCCAAAATCTACTTTGCCAGTTTATCTGTACCCATCTTTATATTACAAGATTAACATTCATCATGAATAACCTGCCAGTAATAGAATCTGTCATTGGCATATTCAAAATCATAAAAACATAGACCACAATCACAAAAAACAGTTTTTGAGAACGTTTATTTAAAGAATAATTTAAGAAACTTCAGAAGATCTTTGCCTTCCCAATGTTCTTCCGGGGGTTTTGTTCCCCCTTTCGTTGGAATAAGATGTGCAGATTTTTCTTACTACAAAACTACATTGAGATCCGGAATCTTTATATCACACAATGAATGAAGGAACAGCCTTACCCAATAACATTCCGCCTTTAACACACACAGGCTGTCCCACATTCAATGATTGGTTCCTCGTCAGGAACAATCTGATTGGTTCTTAACGTCCAATAGGAGGAGCAGTGCCAGCCAATAAATAGACATCAGCATGGCCGCGCCGTACCCTTTGAAAAAGCCACGTTAGTGGCGAAACATGTTAGGGAATTGTTTGTAGAATGCCAGTTAGCATTTTTTAATCAGCAGGAACAGAGGTCTTTATATTATATATAACTATTGTGGTTGTGCACAATATTAAGTAAATTTACTTGTAAACGGAGTTTATTCAGTAGCATGAGCATTTGATATTAGAAGCCTAGAACTGGCCAACGGCCAGATTTAAGGAGCTTTAATAAGATATATACAACACTGTCAATATTTGGCGAAGTACCCCACGCCAAATTGACAGGTATAGCCTAGGATTTAGCAAGCGGTTAACAGTATTAAAAACCAGATATAGATACGGTATCACAAGGATTGCAAGTAGCTATATATGTGATACATTAAGCTTAGACACATGTGATACATTAAGCCTGGAATTTGCAAGCGGTTAATATTGTTATACATTAACCTAGATACAATATCGCAAGTATTGCAAATATTGCAAACAGTTATATAGGCGAAACATTAAGCCCAGATATAATAATGCAAGTACTTAGCGTATTATCTTAAAAAAACAACCAGTATCAAAAGCAAGCATTCAGCAAGCGGTTAGGAATACGAATATTTAAATACACAGAAAAAAACGCCAATATTCAGCAAACTCACACCACAATACCGCTAACAACTCCTAAGGCCTAAGAGGACAACATGCTTTAATTATTCAAGACCACTTAGTAATAGTTGATACATACTAAGCGCATAATTTTCATACCAGAACAGCTACTTTCTTGTAATATTAAAGCATACTCACAAGAATATTATAACTCTTACATCGTAAGATCCTAACGCTAAGATCCATTAGAGCTACTAAATTATTCAAATATGCTACTGTTATAACAAGTATAGTACACACTACCAACTTCAAAAATTCCAAGAAATTTAAAAAATACAATTTCTGTGTAATGACTCAAGCACAATGTTTGTGCATACTTAAGTATTGATAAATATACGATCTAAGATATCAAGCACAATGCTTGTGATTTAAGCACAATGCTTGTGCATACTTAAGTATTGACAAATACACATTCTAAGATATCACAGGGGTTAATACATTAACTTACCGACCAGAATTATCATACTATACACAGCAAGTACTTTCAGTATCTATATAGTTAGGAGGCTACTTAAAACAGCAGTATACATATATTTCCCACAATATCATACTGAAATAACAAGACAACTACTAGGAAATTAAGCAGTATCTCACCAAGATACACAAGAAACGCAATTTTACAAGCATTAATAATAAATATTGGTGATAACATGGAATATTTACGCTAATACCTTTAATATCAAAATTTGATTTGAAAGTTGAGTCACAGATCACTCATATAACAACAGAGTAAATATCACAATACCACAGCCTTCTCAAATATAAGCTCAAAGTATAATAAATCACTATATAATCACTGGGATTAACCTGACCTCCAACTCAAGTAATTTCTGAAATACAACACAACCACGCAATGTACTCCGTGAATAACGGATAATAATCTATTAAGACCCAAACCTGTGTTTTTAATAAAGTTTGTATGTCAATTGTGTTTGTTGCCGTATATTTTTAAAAGATTACCAATAAAGGTTATATTTTAATAAACATCCCCACGCACACTCTCCTCCAAGGAGACACAGTTCTTGTCCAATTTTTGTCACTATCAATTAGGGAATGAGTGCTATATAGGTGTACACTCCATCAATCCAAGGATTGATAATTTTCGTTTGACAAAACAAGTACACAGCACCTCAGCCAATTTTTTTAGGTAACACTACCAATCTGGTTGGATATTTATACCATATTAACAGAACCAGAAATCACTAGGCTACCCTAAGTTGTAAATTTAAGCAGTGCCATTAGTATCCCCCTTCTTTTTCCTTTGTTGAATTCTTTACCTAGCACGCTAGGTCCAACTAATAGAGCACGCTAGTCTAAACAGACAGTATTAACAATATGACTAACAAATTGGAACAAGATAGAATAACCAGAAATAACAAACGATTAATAGATTTCCAAGAGGTTTTCAATGAACCACAATCTCTTAATACAGAGCCAACAGCAGACCGATTGGATCAAATATTACGTGAACTCCATAAAAATCTCTATAAGCAAGATAAAGTATGGTGGAACCATCACTTTTTTGATAAGTACATCGAACGAAAATTAATTCCCAGAGGCCTCAGAATACAACTCTTCCCTGCCTTTGAATTCAAACAGAAAGAACTAACTATAGAGTGGGAAGAAGCTTTGTCTGAGTGCTCTAATAAATTAATGAATATCCTTATCAAACACGATACTGCAGAATATGAGAGATTAGAAGAGTTGATAAAAATACAAAATGAACAACTGAAACAATTTGAGACACTTAAAGAATTTGAAACCTCCTATAAAAAATACCAAAAAGAACTTGACAGATATGAGGCAGAAATTAAACAAACCAAAATGGGAAAACTAAACAGAGATGTGGAAGACTTCCAAAACAACAGGGTATACAGATGGAAAAGAAAATTCAATTCTAACATCTCTACAAATCGCCAAAGAGTAACTATTATACAAAGCGACACAGAGACAGAGGGTGAAGAATCTGATAACCCTATAGAGGAAGCAACCCCAGAACGACCTATCAAATCTGCCCCAACTCAGTCAGAAAACAGAAAAAGGAAAGGTTTTTTAGAGGAAGGTATCAACATAAACCCAGATCCACCAGAAGAGGTAGGGGGGGCAAACAAAAAAGCAACAAGAACCAGAAGTGTCAGAGACACCAGACACAGCAACAAACCTTACAAAAGGAGCCCCAGTCCTTTCTCCAAAATCAAACTGAAACAATGAAAGTGTTAAACCTATCTAATAAAATGTTGTCAGAAGACCACCTATCTCTACTATCCAAAGGGTTATCCTTTTGCCCAAGCACATCACTTGATAAGTTTGACAATATCAAGGATATACAATTATTCTTGCGAAAACTACTACTACGTAAACAATATGCAGATATAAAAAATCAACAAGAACCAAATATAGAGAATCAATGGACCATAGAGGATTTAACAGTACTACAGGATTTAGAAGATCTACTGAAGGAAAATGAAACAGAGGGAAGTACAAATTGGCGTAATAACCTAATCAATAAATCCAAATATATACCTAAATCCTCCATAAGCCCAAGTGTACAAATTTTCAACAACATCGTTTGTAAAGAGATATCGAATTTACAAGTCAAATCCCCTCCAACAAATTTAACCAAAGGTGAAAAACGTGCTCTAGCCGAAATTCAAAAGTGGGATGACATTATAGTCCGCCAAGCGGACAAAGGTGGTAATATCGTTCTCTGGCCTAGAGAGATGTATCTAAAAGAAGCCAATTCACAATTAACCAATGAGACTTGTTACAAAAAACTGTGGAGCAACCCCACTGATCAATTTTTAACGCAGTATAAAGATCTCATTGCTCAAGCCAAAATGAATAACATCATCAGTGAAAAAGAGAAGAAATTCCTGACTGTAAACCATCCGAAAACAGCCACCTTTTATTTGATCCCCAAGGTACACAAAAATGCCAAACATCCTCCGGGTCGCCCCATAGTGTCTGGTAATGGAAATTTGACAGAAAAAGCAAGCAAATATATCGACCAGCGATTAAGAGAATTTCTAACAGAAATCCCTTCATATATAAAAGACACTATGGAGACACTTCAGCATTTACAAGGTATCCAATTAGGACCCACATCTTGGCTTGTCACTGCAGATGTAGAGGCTCTCTACACCAGTATCCAACATGAATTAGGGCTGGAAGCAGTTCGATACTACCTTAATTTACAAACAGAAGAAGATGACAATCACAATAAATTTGTGTTAAAATTACTTGAATTTGTACTCAAAAAGAATTACTTCGTTTTTAACGACCAATTCTATCTGCAAACAAGGGGGACAGCCATGGGGACAGCGTGTGCACCCACATACGCCAACCTATTTTTAGGTTGGTGGGAGCACAACACTGTCTTCATTGACGACAATGATGAATTTACTAAACATATCCCCCTCTGGCTAAGGTACATAGATGACATTCTTTTTATCTGGGAAGGACCTAAGGATAAGTTGAACATGTTTCTAAAGACCCTAAATGTAAACAGGTTAAACATTAAACTAACCTATGAATATAGCCAGACAGAGATATCCTTTTTGGACTTGAGAATTTTTAAAAAAAGTAATAGCATGGTGGGGACTGATTTATACAGAAAGAAAACGGCCACCAACACTATTCTATACAATACAAGTGCACATGCACCATGCACAGTTAAATCACTCCCAACAGGAGAATTTCTACGAGTCAAAAGAAACTGTTCAGAACCAGACTTATATAAAATAAGAGCACAAGAAACATCAGATCGCCTTAGCCAGAGGGGGTACAGTAAATCTCTTATTAAAAAAGCAAAGGATAGAGCAACAAAAACAGAACGTCAGAATCTATTGAAACCTAAGATTCGCACTAGTGACAACAAAACCAGATTAGTGTTAACTTATAACACACAGAGCAAAGATATAATTCAAATAATCAATAAACACTGGCATATCTTGCAAGCAGATAATACCCTGAACCAATTCCTAGGATCCAAAGTTGATATCAGTTATCGACGCACAAAAAATCTGAAAGATTTAGTGAGCCCCAGCCATTACACTCGTAAAAAGAAAACTACTGCCAGTGGCATACAAAATGGATCATACCCATGTGGGAATTGTATCAGCTGCAAATTCCTGAAAAAAACAACATCAGTTACAGACAGATTTGATAAAAAACATCCAATCAAATCTTTCATCAATTGCAACACTACCGGCGTAATTTATGTTTTACAATGTAAGTGTCCCAAAAAGTATGTAGGGATGACGACACGTAAATTACGAACAAGATTACAAGAACATGTGCGCAATATCAGGAATGCAGCTAAAGACTTAAAGAACAAAAAGGCCATCTCATCAGTAGCACAACATTTTTACAAATTCCATCAAGGAAAGGCAGAAGGGCTCCTATGCTTTGGTATTTATAAAACCAACCTAGGAATTAGAGGTGGAGATAAAGAAACAAGTTTATTACAATGTGAAAGCAGATGGATTTATCTGCTTAACTCCATACAACCTAATGGGTTAAATGAACATAACAATTACTTTTCATACCTGTAGATATAAACAAGATGACAAATACCAGCAACCGAGAAAATCAACTTATAAATAACTTTGGAAAAAGCAAATTATATCATCATACAGACTATAAATGCATCAGTCACCCAATATGGATTATATATCCATCACTCTCCACGGACACCTAACATTCGTTATCTGCCTTTATGACCACTACCAAGCAGATATTTAATTATCTATTATTCACAATTATTTAATTTCCTTTCTTTTTTTCTTTTAGTATCAATATCACGATAGTACCAGCACTGCTTTGTGCTCACATCACACCCACTTTCACTTATACCTCACATGGCACTGTATCACTTTATCGAAACAAATAGTTATTCTATTAGAATTCTCATTTTCATAATCCCTTATGTAGTAGGGACGTATCTCAGCTTAAGTTAGCACCATCACCTCTTGGATTCACATTTAGTCAACATAACAAGACTTTCATCTCAAAGTACTTTTCCTCAATTAACATAACACCGTGCAATATGAGAAACACTTGACAGCACGTTTCATATCAAACTACAAGTAGGCAGTAGAACAACTCCTGACCAAACTCACCATTAAACTCACTAATAATGGAAACATAAAAGTAAATGTAAGAACTAGCCGAATGGAGACTATTATAAATGTTTAAAATCTTTTAATAATGTTACTATCAGTGTTTATTGTTTCTCATTTTACACATTATTAGTATTATTCCCCAATTACACTGCTGTCAGTGTTTTTTCTAGATATTTCTCATCTTAATCCAGCCAGATATCTACATTTTCCTTTTAAGTTAAAAAGTTTTCAGTACAACCCATTATATTATGAATAATCCAAAATCTACTTTGCCAGTTTATCTGTACCCATCTTTATATTACAAGATTAACATTCATCATGAATAACCTGCCAGTAATAGAATCTGTCATTGGCATATTCAAAATCATAAAAACATAGACCACAATCACAAAAAACAGTTTTTGAGAACGTTTATTTAAAGAATAATTTAAGAAACTTCAGAAGATCTTTGCCTTCCCAATGTTCTTCCGGGGGTTTTGTTCCCCCTTTCGTTGGAATAAGATGTGCAGATTTTTCTTACTACAAAACTACATTGAGATCCGGAATCTTTATATCACACAATGAATGAAGGAACAGCCTTACCCAATAACATTCCGCCTTTAACACACACAGGCTGTCCCACATTCAATGATTGGTTCCTCGTCAGGAACAATCTGATTGGTTCTTAACGTCCAATAGGAGGAGCAGTGCCAGCCAATAAATAGACATCAGCATGGCCGCGCCGTACCCTTTGAAAAAGCTACGTTAGTGGCGAAACATGTTAGGGAATTGTTTGTAGAATGCCAGTTAGCATTTTTTAATCAGCAGGAACAGAGGTCTTTATATTATATATAACTATTGTGGTTGTGCACAATATTAAGTAAATTTACTTGTAAACGGAGTTTATTCAGTAGCATGAGCATTTGATATTAGAAGCCTAGAACTGGCCAATGGCCAGATTTAAGGAGCTTTAATAAGATATATACAACACTGTCAATATTTGGTGAAGTACCCCACGCCAAATTGACAGGTATAGCCTAGGATTTAGCAAGCGGTTAACAGTATTAAAAACCAGATATAGATACGGTATCACAAGGATTGCAAGTAGCTATATATGTGATACATTAAGCTTAGACACATGTGATACATTAAGCCTGGAATTTGCAAGCGGTTAATATTGTTATACATTAACCTAGATACAATATCGCAAGTATTGCAAATATTGCAAACAGTTATATAGGCGAAACATTAAGCCCAGATATAATAATGCAAGTACTTAGCGTATTATCTTAAAAAAACAACCAGTATCAAAAGCAAGCATTCAGCAAGCGGTTAGGAATACGAATATTTAAATACACAGAAAAAAACGCCAATATTCAGCAAACTCACACCACAATACCGCTAACAACTCCTAAGGCCTAAGAGGACAACATGCTTTAATTATTCAAGACCACTTAGTAATAGTTGATACATACTAAGCGCATAATTTTCATACCAGAACAGCTACTTTCTTGTAATATTAAAGCATACTCACAAGAATATTATAACTCTTACATCGTAAGATCCTAACGCTAAGATCCATTAGAGCTACTAAATTATTCAAATATGCTACTGTTATAACAAGTATAGTACACACTACCAACTTCAAAAATTCCAAGAAATTTAAAAAATACAATTTCTGTGTAATGACTCAAGCACAATGTTTGTGCATACTTAAGTATTGATAAATATACGATCTAAGATATCAAGCACAATGCTTGTGATTTAAGCACAATGCTTGTGCATACTTAAGTATTGACAAATACACATTCTAAGATATCACAGGGGTTAATACATTAACTTACCGACCAGAATTATCATACTATACACAGCAAGTACTTTCAGTATCTATATAGTTAGGAGGCTACTTAAAACAGCAGTATACATATATTTCCCACAATATCATACTGAAATAACAAGACAACTACTAGGAAATTAAGCAGTATCTCACCAAGATACACAAGAAATGCAATTTTACAAGCATTAATAATAAATATTGGTGATAACATGGAATATTTACGCTAATACCTTTAATATCAAAATTTGATTTGAAAGTTGAGTCACAGATCACTCATATAACAACAGAGTAAATATCACAATACCACAGCCTTCTCAAATATAAGCTCAAAGTATAATAAATCACTATATAATCACTGGGATTAACCTGACCTCCAACTCAAGTAATTTCTGAAATACAACACAACCACGCAATGTACTCCGTGAATAACGGATAATAATCTATTAAGACCCAAACCTGTGTTTTTAATAAAGTTTGTATGTCAATTGTGTTTGTTGCCGTATATTTTTAAAAGATTACCAATAAAGGTTATATTTTAATAAACATCCCCACGCACACTCTCCTCCAAGGAGACACAGTTCTTGTCCAATTTTTGTCACTATCAATTAGGGAATGAGTGCTATATAGGTGTACACTCCATCAATCCAAGGATTGATAATTTTCGTTTGACAAAACAAGTACACAGCACCTCAGCCAATTTTTTTAGGTAACACTACCAATCTGGTTGGATATTTATACCATATTAACAGAACCAGAAATCACTAGGCTACCCTAAGTTGTAAATTTAAGCAGTGCCATTAGTATCCCCCTTCTTTTAACATGCATAAAGAGGATGATGTGGTCAAAATACTCATTTGCCTAATAATTATGCACTCCCTGTAGAGTACAGTAATTAAGAGCTTTATGAACCGGCGTTAGCCCAGAAAGCTCTTAACTACTGACTTTTTTCCTGCGGCTGGAGTTTTGTCGTTAGAATTCTAACGCTCACTTCAGACACGACTCTAAATACCGGAGTTAGAAAAATCCCATTGAAAAGATAGGATACGCAATTTATGTAAGGGGATCTGCGGTATGGAAAAGTCGCGGCTGAAAAGTGAGCGTTAGACCCTATTTTGAGTGACTCCAAATACCGGAGGTAGCCTAAAACCAGCGTTAGGATCCTCTAACGCTGGTTTTCACGGCTAATGCCAAACTCTAAATCTAGGCCTAAATGTTTGAATGTTACAGAAATTGCACTTTTTGATAGGAAATTACTAATTGCACATATACTAATAAATTTTTTTAATTAAAATGTACTAAAATACATGTAATTTTAAGAACCATTATATGCACAGAATAGTTGTACTTATTTTACAGTACATACCAGATGGGATAACATCTTCCATCTCAATATCTCCAGTTCCCTCCACTGGGGTTTTCATGACAGATTTGGAAACCAATGGGAAATAACAGGGATAAAAAAATCACCAAAAAATAGTTTTTCAAAGAGAAGAGTAATTCATTATGGGGTCTTCTAAGAAAATATGTAGAAATAGTACAGTACACAGACCTACTCCCATTTCATTAACAATATGATACAATTGTGCCGCTGTGTCTGTTTAACCACTCTTAATATTGCATGCACACACAGCTAACTATTGTACAATATAGGGATAGTTTAGTCAAAATTAAACTTTTATGATTCATATAGAGCATGCCATTTTAAGCAACTTCCTAATTTACTCCTATTATCAAATCTTCTTTGTTCTCTTGCTATCTTTATTTGAAAAAACAAGACTGTAAGCAAAGGAACCGGCCCATTTTTAGTTCAGCACCTGGGTAGCACCTTCTGATGGGTGTCTATATGTAGCCACCAATCAGCAAGTGCTACCCAGGTGCTAAACCAAAAATGGGCCTGCTCCTAAGCTTACATTCAAATAAAGATACCAAGAGAACGAAGCAAAATTGATAATATGAGTAAATTAGAAAGTTGCTTAAAATTGCATGCTCGATCTGAACCATGAAAGTTTAATTTTAGTTAGACTATTCCTTTAAAAGGAAAGTTTGGACACTGTGTGCTCCATTTATCAAAGAGCCGGGTGGATGAGGTGCAGCCAGAGTCTTGAACTTCATCCGCTCAGCCTTACAGCGAGGGGACAGCAGTACGTTGCTCACAGCTAACATTGCACAATTCGCTGATTGTGCAGTGCTGCTCCTTTCTTGAGCGCGGCCAATCGCATGCAAGAAAGGGCTGTCAATCATCTTGATACGATCGGATTAATACGATTGCAATCCACCACCTAAAATTTTGCAGATATGTTAAGTAGCCCCGGTCTTATGTCTGCTGCTACTTAAAGGGACACTAAACCCAAATTCTTTCTTTCATGATTCAGCATGCAGTTTTAAGCAACTTTCTAATTTACTCCTATTATCAATTTTCTTCATTATCCTGCTATCTTTATTTGAAAAAGCAGGAATCTAAGCTAAGGAGCTGGCCCATTTTTGGTTCAGCACCCTGGATACTGCTTGCTGATTAGTGGCTACATTTAGCCACCAATCAGCAAGAGCAACCCCGGTGCTGAACCAAAAATGGGCTGGTTTCTAAACTTACATTCTTGCTTTTCCAATAAAGATAGCAAGAGAATTAAGAAAAAAATGATAGTAAATGAAAGAAAAAAAATGGGTTAAGTATCCGTTTAAGTAGCAGCAGACATAAGACTGCTACTTATTTACTCCACAGTCAACAGTTCTATTACTTTGTTGCCATACAAGGGTATTTAAATTCTTCATTACAAAATTATATATATTTAAGAAAAACATAAAATAAGGGCAGCACATGACTGAAATATGTTCACTTGGTATAATAGTTTTAGCTATTAACAAAATAATCAGACTGTACATTGCTATTAGGATTGCTTACTCCTTGTTGATGATACCCAAATAAATAATTATTTAGAATCACTCAGTGCAGCACAATTACTGTTTACTGTATGAATTTATAACAGTATCATTTTCATTTTTTAATTCCCAGCATATATTCCAGCTCAGAACACACAGCTGCAGAGAATGAATCCAGGGATCTTATAATAAACAAGTACAAAACAGGTAATGTTGTTGGTGCAATGTGGCCCGACCAATAGCAAATAGAGCCCATAAACTTAATCAAATCCTTGAAATTTGCTTTGCATTTTATAATGTTAATGTTGCAGCTAGTGCTTAATTTACTTGTTAATCAAAGCTGCTTACCAATTTATATAAAAAAAGCAGAAACTAAATAATAAAAGTTACAAATATTGCCAGAATCACACATTTTGAAGCTAGTGCACAAATGGAATATCATCATCAAATTTTTTTTTTTTTTTAATGAAATTAAATGTTTGAATGTTACAGAAATTACACTATTTGATAGGAAATTATTAAATGCACATAAACTGTTAAAAATTGTTTAATTAAAATGTACTAAAATACATGTCATTTTAAGAACCATTATATGCACAGAATAGTTGTAATTATTTTACAGTACATACCAGATGGGATAACAACTTCCATTTCAATATCTCCAGTTCCCTCCACTGGGGTTTTCATGCCACATTTGGTAACTAATGGGAAATGACAGGATTAAAAAAAAATACAAAAATAAATTGTTTTTCAAAGAGAAGAGTAATTCATAATGGTACAGTACACAGACCTTATCCAATTTCATTAACAATATGATACAATTGTGCCGCTGTGTCTGTTTAACCACTCTTAGTGATGTCGCAAACATAAAATTTTGCATTCGCGAACCGCAAATGCAAACTTCCGCAAAAGTTTGCGAACGGGCGAACCGGGCGAACCGCCATTGACTTTAATAGGCAGGTGAATTTTAAAACCCACAGGGGCTCTTTCTGGCCACAATAGTGATGGAAAAGTTATAGGAGCGCCAATGAAGGCTAAAGTAAACTACAGGTACCTTAATATACAGATGACATAGAACGATGTCACCAATTAGATGAATCCAATAAGTTTAAAAAACAATATCCCCAATTTGGATGAATCGATAAAATTCAAAATTATAACAGAGGAATGAATAAAATGGATAAAATATATCCTTTTTAATAACACACACTGGGTTTAAAGTATAAAATCACAGTTTATTAATACAGTTTATTAATACGACCTGATCAGATGACTTCACTGATCACTACTTTATTTATAACATAGAGGTCACTTATAGCATAAGAAAACTACTACTACAAAAAATATACCAAAAAAATATAAAAAATATATAAAAAATATATATAATATTATATATTTTTTATATATTTTTTATATTTTTTTGGTATATTTTTTGTACACACATTTTTGGTACACATTTAATTTCACAAGTGAATATATTTGTTTTCTTTCTCTTTCTCACGATTTGCGTGTCTGTTGCACACTCACCTAAGAATTGATATTACTCTATCCCAATCATCATCTATATTATTTTATTTCAAATCATCATCTTTATGCACTTTCTAGGCTCATACAAAGTAGCTTTAATTGGATGTACAAAACCAGAATAGTAGTTTTCTTATGCTATAAGTGACCTCTATGTTATAAATAAAGTAGTGATCAGTGAAGTCATCTGATCAGGTCGTATTAATAAACTGTATTAATAAACTGTGATTTTATACTTTAAACCCAGTGTGTGTTATTAAAAAGGATATATTTTATCCATTTTATTCATTCCTCTGTTATAATTTTGAATTTTATCGATTCATCCAAATTGGGGATATTGTTTTTTAAACTTATTGGTTTTTTTAAACTTATTGGATTCATCTAATTGGTGACATCGTTCTATGTCATCTGTATATTAAGGTACCTGTAGTTTACTTTAGCCTTCATTGGCGCTCCTATAATTCTTTGTACTGTTAAACTCCCAAGGACCTATTAGGGGGTCCTTTATAGTGCAGCAGGTAAACAGATCTAGGCGCTGTTCTGAACTCCACATCTAGTGATGGAAAAGTTCTTTCAAGGGGACTAACACCTGGACTGTGGCATGACGGAGGGGGAACCATGGCAAAACCCCCACAGAAAATCACATAGTTGATGCAGAGTCTGGTTTGGAATAACGTGCTTTAAAACATCAGGTATGATGTTGTATCGATCAGGTAGTGTAAGGGTTACGCCCGCTTCACAGTGACAGACCAAACTCCTCGTTTAACGCACCGCAAACAACTGCAAACATGAGTAGTGCCACTGGGCAAGTGGGCACAGTATACGCTGTGAGCCTGACACAAAAAAGCAGACTGATGTTTAACAGTCCAAAAAGTTTTTTTTTTTTAAATGTACACTTACACTACTATTAAACAAGATATGAGTGGTGGCACTGGGCAAGTGGGCACAGTATACGCTGTGAGCCTGACACAAAAAAGCAGACTGATGTTTAACAGTCCAAAAAGTTTTTTTTTTTTAAATATACACTTACACTACTATTAAACAAGATATGAGTGGTGGCACTGGGCAAGTGGGAACAGTATACGCTGTGAGCCTGACACAAAAAAGCAGACTGATGTTTCACAGTCAAAAAAGTTTTTTTTTTTAAATGTACACTTAAACTACTATTAAACAAGATATGAGTGGTGGCACTGGGCAAGTGGGCACAGTATACGCTGTGAGCCTGACACACACGCTGGCAGGCAGGCAACTGCAATTAGATTACACAAGCAGACTGATGTTTCACAGTCCAAAAAGTTTTTTTTTTTTTTAAATTTACACTGCTGTTACACCAGATATGAGTGGTGGCACTGGGCAAGTGGGCACAGTATGCGCTGTGAGCCTGACACACACGCTGGCAGGCAGGCAACTGCAATTAGATTACACAAGCAGACTGATGTTTCACAGTCAAAAAAGTTTGTTTTTTTTAAATTTACACTGCTGTTACACCAGATATGAGTGGTGGCACTGGGCAAGTGGGCACAGTATACGCTGTGAGCCTGACACACACGCTGGCAGGCAGGCAACTGCAATTAGATTACACAGGGGAAAACAGCAGAGATCAGATGAGTCCTTCAGGACTGTAGTGGACACTGAATACACTAGCCTAGCTATAGATTTCCCTACTAAATCAGCAGCAGCTACACTGTCCCTCCTCTCAATAACAATGCAACAAAGTACTGAACCAAAAATGGCCTGGCTCCTAAGCTTACATCCTTGCTTTTCAAATAAAGATAGCAAGAGAATGAAGAAAAAAATTATAATAGGATTAAATTAGAAAGTTGCCTAAAACTGCATGCTCTATCTGAATCATGAAGGAAAAAATGTGGGTTTAGTATCCCTTTAACTAGTGTTTAAGGCTTGCTCTAAACGAGAAACGCTGGGGCTCCTAAGCAGCTATTGCTGCTTGTTAAATGGTGCCCAATGTATGCAAACCATTTGCATATCTTTCATTCATATACCATCTTTTCAATAATAAACATGGTACAGATTCATTCCTAGTGCTTACAGTTGCTTGGGGGCAAGAAGACTCCTTTTAGCAATCGTCCTATCTTATGGTAGAAGGCACAGTTGTATTTATTGCATCCACATATCTGGTTTTCCCAATAACATTGTATCTCACTTCGCTTCTTCTGCAGAGGAAAAATAAATAAATGATAAATTGTACAACAGAACTGGAAGCCATCCTCAAAAATGACTCATCGTAATGAACATTTAAGGTAAGATATTTAGGGCTAGATTTATCAAGCTCCTACGGCAGCAAGTTCTCACAAGAACTTGCTCGCCGTGATTTATCAAGCAGTGGTCACCAGACCGCTGCTTCCCTAAGCTCTTTGCCACCTCTAAACTGGCGAAACTCAATCTCCTCGGTCGAGTACGACCGAGAAGATTGACAGCTCCTGCCCGCACGTGATTGACTGTGCGCTGACAGGGGGCGGGATTGCACACAAGCACAAAATTGCGCTTGTGTGCAATGCCAAATACCTGCGGGTAATTTCGCCCCACCACAGGCGAGCTGAGGCGTACAGGGGCGCGTATACGCCCAAAATCAACTTTTGAATTTATCATCAGGAGACTGAGGAGTCTCATAAGATAGGGGTAGGGTTAATAATAGCATGAGGGTGGGGCTGAGGTCAGTTTGGGGGAGGGTCCTGTGGAAACTTTAGGGCAGTTTTTTACTAATCTCAAGATATACCTATTGAAATCTTGAACTATAAATTTTGGGGAATGTGACAGCATAAGCAACAGGACAGAACCCTCAAACTGGGACCTTCCTCTAAAATGCAGAACAGCCAGGGGCTTTAATAACATTTATTCACATGTTTGGATTTTACTCCTGACATTTACTTTATCAAACACAGATTTTAACAATGTCCCTAAGATCAGTTACAGCTCTGCATGTTACAATATCACTTACATGAATCTTTGTATGACGCAACTTGCAGTCTTGATTGTTACATTTTCCTTGCAGCCACAAACTGCAGACAACTTCACTGCCCAGGGCGGCCTCACAGTGTCTGAAGTGACAGCTATCGCCCTGTTCCATAATAAAGAATTTCAATTAAACATGAACCTCAAAATATAATTATTCTTGTTTTGTTAAAGGGACAGTAAACACCAAAAATGTTATTGTTTGAAAAGATAGATAATCCCTTTATTTGCCATTCCCCGGTTTTGCATAACCAACACTGTTAATATTAATAGACTTTTTACCTCTGTGATTACCTTATATCTAAGTTTCTGCAAATTTCCCCCTTATCTCAGATCTTCTGACAGACTTGCATTTCAGGCAATTATTGATTACTCTTAAATAACTTCACAGGCGTGAGCACAATGTTATCTATATGGTACACAAGAACTAACCTAATCTAGCTGTGACAAACTGTCAAATGCATTCAGATAAGAGGCGGCCTTTAAGGGATTAGAAATTAGCATATGAGCCTATTTAGGTTTAGCTTTAATCTAAGAATACCAAGAGAACAAAGAAAAATTGATGATAGAAGTAAATTGGAAAGTTGTTTAAAATGACATGCCCTATCTGAATCTGAATCAAAGTTTAATTTAGACGTTTCTGTCCCTTTAATTATATTCTATACCCTTCCTTACTGTTTGACTTGAAATCCAGATATTTTACTCTGAGTATTAAATAAAACAATATGGCCTAAATTACAAATGGAGCGTAAAAAATGTTAGTGCAATGGTGCACTAACAGTTCTAGAGTACAGTCCATATTACAATGGAAAGTAAAATATTAATGCTTGAGTGAAACCCTTGGGTGCTCTAACCTCTGGAGGTATGATAGCTCAACATGCTATGTCCCTCTAATAGACTTCTATGGGGTGTGCAACAAAACTCAGGTAGTGGCTTTTGCTCAAGCTCTAACCTGAAAGTGCTCTAAGCAAAAGGTGTGCTAAAAAAAGTAATAGTGTTCTTCACAAAGGCTTAAACTATATTTAAATATTTTGTGTGATATATATATATGTACACACATACACACACATATATATGTGTGTTTATTAATACTAAAAGTGATCTAACAGTGATTTAAAGGGCTATGGTATATGAAGGTAATTCATATGAGAAAATTATATTTGATATATATTCCCATTGATATTTTACATTTTTTACTACACCTGGGTGACTATAAAAAGTAATTGTTCAACCATGACTTCTTGTTTCACAAAGGGTATAAATACCCAATAACATAGGAACAATTCCCTTAGTCATTCATCACAATGGATAAGACTAAGGAATATAGTTGTGATGTGTGGCAAAAAGTTGTTGCGCTTAACAAAATGGGAGGTGGCTATAAGAAAATAGCAAAAGCATTGAAAATGCCCATTTCCACCATCAGGGCAATAATTAAGAAGTTCCAGTCAACTAGAAATTTTATGAATCAACCTGGAAGAGGAAGTATGTATTTATTGTCTCAATGCAATGTCAAGAGTATGGTTTGAGTGGCTAAAATATCTCTAAGAACATAAATCCATGATATCAAACCTTCACGCAGAAATACGGGAACTTGAAGCCAAACATAGATTAACCAGTAGAACTGATATCCTATCCACCTTAGAGACTAAAAGATCATACCTAGCTAACCTCCTAAACAATCAATCACTCAGAGCGATCCAGAAACTCAACACACAATACTACATATATGCGAACAAGCCGGATAAATTCCTAGCACACAAACTGAGAGAAAGATGTAAAGCTTCCACTATAGGGTCTATCCTACTTCCAAGTGGTGTTCTTGTGTCACAACTGCAACATATAGTGGATGCTTTTGCAGACTTTTATGGGAAACTATACGATGGGAACAAGGTAACACATACACAAGAGATAGTATCCCAAACTACATTATTCCTGGAGGAGGCTGGGCTGAACTCCATTTCAAAGGATGACAGTGATAGCTTAAATGCCCCAATTACGGGAAAGGAAATACTAGGTATCATAAAAGACCTTAAGTCAGGGAAAGCTGCGGGACCGGACGGTTTCGCTAGCGAATATTATAAAACATTTAAGGACATATTAGTACCCCACCTCACTGATTTATGTAATTATATACTCGAGGGCCACACAATCCCAAATGACCTGTTACAAGCTAGGATAGTGGTAATACCTAAACCTGGTAAAAATCATAAGCTCTGCTCCAGTTACCGCCCTATCTCACTCATTAATCAAGACTTGAAGATCCTCACTAAGGTATTAGCCAATCGCCTAAAACATATCCTTCCAAAATTGATCCATTTGGATCAGGTAGGCTTCATTAAGGATAGAGAAGCACCTGATAATGTGCGAAGGATGCTAAATATAATAGATTATGTTGGAAAAACCGGAATGCCTTCTCTGCTCCTGTCGTTGGATGCAGAGAAGGCATTCGATAGAATAGATTGGGGATACATGAAAGCAGTCATGCTCCAGATGGGATTCGGAGGGGCCTTCATTAAAGCATTAAATGTGATATATTCGACTCCCTCAGCTCAGGTCTCCGCGTCGGGATATAAATCTAGATGCTTTCCCATATTAAATGGTACTAGACAGGGGTGTCCACTCTCTCCCCTTGTCTTTGCACTCTGCATAGAACCCCTAGCAGCAAAAATTAGAAAGACACCAGATGTTTCAGGAGTTATGATTAAAGATCAGGAATACAAATTAACACTCTTTGCAGATGATATCCTACTGACGTTGACTAAACCCCTCATAACACTACCCAACTTATATAAAATCCTAGAACAATTCTCCCAGATTTCAGGTTATAAGGTTAATCTGGATAAATGTGAAGCATTATCACTAGGTCTGCCCCAACACACTAAGAAGCTCATAGAAGTCAATTTTGACCTAAAATGGGCTACACACTCCCTCAAATATCTGGGAATTTACCTGACCACTCAAATTAACCAGCTACACAAACGCAATTATGAGCCTATGTTCAGGGAAATTAGGAAGAATCTCAATAAGTGGAAAGCACACACCTTCTCATGGATGGGCAGACTTGCTGCAGTAAAAATGACAATCCTGCCCCGCCTACTATATCTATTTCGAACACTCCCCATAGAAGTTCCAATTAAGGATCTGAAAACACTCCAAGCAGAACTAATAACATTTATAAGAGGTAAGAAAATGGCTAGAATCTCTGCCACACTTATCACAAAACATAAGGTCTTAGGAGGGATAGGAGCACCTAATCTATTAGAATATTATAGAGCAGCAAGACTAGCACAAACGGTACTAATCGGAGGAAGAAGGGAGGAGGTTCTTTGGACCAAAATAGAGGCAGACCTGAGGGGGTCTATTCATGTAGATGACATTCTGTGGAACAGATACCCTACAAAAATCACACCCGACAAACACAGATCACACATTTTTGACAACACTACACACTTATGGTCACTATTTACCAAACAACAAAAGTTATTACCTACTCAAACACTTATGTATCCGATTAGATATCTCCTCTCCGGCGAGCTGCAGACCACAATCAATAAATGGGCTAACAAGGGATTATACAGGGTGGCAGACTGGTTGGATGGGAGAAAGTCTAAGACATTCACTCAAATACAGACCCAACTGGGTTCAATAAAGCTCCAGTGGTTCCAGTATCTCCAAGTCAATTCAGCAATTCAAAAATATGTCAGAACTTCTTATAATAGTACGTTCTCAACCTTAGAAATCCTGATGAATACCACACATAGACCCAAACAGGCGATATCTAGAATTTACCTGGAGATCCAATCATTAAGCAAAATGACTAAACCCACTATACTTTTACATTGGGAAAGAGACCTTGACATGGTTAAAGATAAAAAGAGATGGGATGAAATTTTTCACTCGGCCTGCACAGGTCTTTTGAGTGCGGACCTGAGAGAAAATACAATCAAAACTATGTATAGATGGTACCTAACCCCAACCAAAACCTACCATATGTCCCTCTCTAACAATAAATATTGCTACAGGGGATGTGGAGAAATAGGGTCGTATCATCACATGTGGTGGGATTGCACCATAATACAGCCAATATGGGCCCAATTGTCCTCTCTCCTGGGAGCGGTCCTCGAGGAACACATCCAACTAACTCCTTCTCAAGCCCTGTTAAATGAACCTACACGTAGATTTAATAAACACATAAATATATTCATCAAGATTGCATGCACGGTCACCAGAATGAGTATTGCAAAATACTGGAAAACTAAAGCCCCCCCATGGGAGGAAGTACTTAATAGATTGACACTGACTTACCGCATGTATGAATCCGCCTCTAAGATTCTAGACACACAACCACAATTCGAGAGAATATGGTTTTACTGGACACTCAATCAACCACAGACATATAGGGCCCATTAAGAACCTTTTCAGACAAGGAGCTAAGCGGTCTGGTTACCGGGAGGGGTGGGGGCCTCGACGTCCTTCTATACCTAATCTCATTTCACTATTCTTCACTCTATCTAATTGTTCGACAAGCTTTATTAGCTACTTACAGATTAACAATTGATAGGCACTCTTTTATCTAAACTGTCACTCTATTTTCCTTTTTTCCCTCTTTATTCTTTTCCCCTTTTGGTTGAAGATTTATGCCACTGCTCTGGTTTCATACTGTGTTATTGAGGATAGTGAAACCATGCCACCTACTTAGACAAACTTGATCAGAGACACTTTCCACTCCACTCACACCACCCCATCAAGGACTTGGACTCTGTGTCTGGTGGATGTGGCTTACCCCGATTGCTAAACGGGAAAAACGTAGCATAGAACTTTAAGACCCTGCCTTGAGAAGTGATCAATAGATTCTAAGAGACTTCAGTATGTGGCAGGAGACCCAGAAATTTAGCACTATTGCTTCATTTATACTTACTATCCCACCTGTTAGATATATAAAAATGATGTATGACCACTGTTGTAACGAATTTCTCTGTTCATATCAATAAAAAGGATTTAAACATAAAATATCTCTAAGGATGACAGCTTGAGTCTTCAAAACTACAATCCGACATCACAACATCAACACAAGTTGTTTTGAAAGGTTTCAAGAAAAAAAGCCTCTACTCTCATCCAAAAACAAGCTCAAGCATATTCAGTTTGCCAGAGACTACTGGAACTTTAAATGGGATCAGGTTCTATGGTCAGATAAAACAAAAATAGAACTTTTGGCAATTAACACAAGAGGTGGGTTTGGCACACACAGAGTAGTAGCCATATGGAAAAGTACCTCATGCCCAAATATGGGGGTGGCTCTTTGGGGCTGTTTTTCTGCCAGAGGACCTGGACATTTAGCTAGGATGTATGGCATCATGAACTCTATCAAATATCAACAGATATTAAATGAACACCTGACTGTCTCCGCTAGAAAAGTTAAAAAGGGCTGTGGTTGGATCTTCTAGCAGGACAAGGATCCAAAACATACTTCAAAATCATCATAATAATGGTTTATTGACCACATAATCAAGGACCTGCCATGGCCACCTCAATCCCCTGACTTGAACCCCATAGAAAACCTGTGAAATGAACTAAAGAGGTGAGTCCACCAGTGTTTACCTCACAATTTGAAGGATCTGGAGAAATTATGTATAGAGGAATGGTCTAAGATCCATAGCCATGTATTCTCATCAGGCATTATAGGAGAAGACTCAGAGCTGCTATCTTAGCAAAGGCAGGTAGAACAAAGTATTGACTAAAAGGGTGCAAGTAATTGTGCCACGCATATATTTAACAATATATTTTTTTTTCTCTGCTGTGTTTGAAATTCTTTGATATCCATGAGAGCAGAGTATATATATATATATATATATATATATATATATATATATATATATATATAATATAATATAATATAATATAATATATATATATATATATATATATATATATATATATATATATATATGCATGTGGAGTTGTATGTGTGTATGTATATATACACTGGGACATAGGATTAAGCAACAAGCTTGTCTACCTCTTCATCATTCGCCTCCTTCTACCTACTCCTGGAGGAGTCATCCCTCAACAAATTAATATCCACTTTCGTGATTAAACCATATATTCCAGTATCGCTACATTCACATCGACCGGTACCTGATGATCACTTCATGTTTCACAAACTTCATTGTAAACTGAACCGGCTGCTCTCTCCGCTCCACACATTCGAAACAACCCCTCACCAAGGTAGTATTTGCAAGTTGCGGAAGGCACCCTAAACTAAGCACAAAGGCTGATTGTTTGTTCTCCGGACTGTCTGTCCCACATCCACCGACGACTACTATAGCCTTGGAAATCCCCTCAGTGACGTCAGTTGTCAATCGCTAACAAATGCTGTTACATTGTTCCCACAGAAAAGGGAAGTTTCTTACGCTGCTGAATTGTTACATCTTACAGCTACAACTTGAATCTGAAACTGACTGCTGTATTAATTATTTAACAGTATCGTTTCTGCTCACTACTCAAAACAATTGATGCAGAGCAATTACATTGTTCTCTGAATTAACTTTCACTATCACTAACTACAACTACTCAAAGCCATAGTAGTTCTACAAGCTGACAGTGATACAAACCTTACTTAAAGGTACAGTACAACCTAAAAAGTCTGAAGTTGAGATCCACTATTTACCTGAGTTTAACACTTTATCTGACATATTCTTACATACATAATACTAAGCCACAACAGGAATGGATCCAGCAGACTTACCGCAGATAGTATATAACCTATCCCAGAGAGTTAACCAATTATAATTAGGACAGGGTCTAAGGGACCTAGAAATTGAAAATCAATCCCTTAGGAAGATTATCAGGGATTCTATGTCACAAAAATCACAGCAACCAGAACCCACTACTGAACCTTTTGTGTCATTACCTGAACCCTTTTCTGGTGATAGGAAGTTATATCACCAGTTCAAAAATGCCTGTTTACTATTGTTCAACCAAAAACCTATAGTACTGAGAGGATTAAAGTACTAACCATAATATCCTTTCTGAGAGGAGAGCCTAGGGTCTGGGCGGACTCTTTCTTTGAAAACGATGAGACCATACTGGGGTCACTGGATGAGTTCCTGAATAATATAGATGAATTATACTTCAATACCAATGTACAGCTGACTGCAAAAGGCTCCATGAGCAGCCTTAAACAAGGGAAGCGTGCAGTTGAAGACTACATTACAGAGTTCAAGCAGTATGCCACCGACTCACAGTGGAATCCGATCGCCCTAAGGAACCAGTTCAGGCTAGGTTTAGCTGAAAATATTAAAGACGAACTAGCACGCACTGATCTTCCAAAAACTTTAGAGTCACTAATGAAGCTGTTTATCCAAATAGACCACAGATTGAGAGAAAGATGCTCCGAACGCTGTCATAGTGAACAACAGCCACGAATGTTCCCCAGTATACCTTAAACACTACCTTAGACCAAAACATCAGTAGAGCCTATGGAGATAGGTCTGGCCAGGGGTCCATTTACTCCCAATGAACGGCATCATCGTAGATCAAACCAGTTATGCATGTACTGTGCAAATCCAACCCATACTGTAAAGGACTGTCCGATACCTCAAAGATCAAAGAAAAGTAAGTCACACAATATTTACTTATCCCAAACTACCACAAATAATCCAATTTACTGTGTTATCTCTCTGTATTTACAGTGGAATCAAGCAAACCTCTCCACTGAAGCTATTCTGGATTCAGGAGCCTATGGCAATTTTATCAATAGCGCTCTTGTAAGAAAGAATAAAACACCACTTGTGTTAAAACATACAGCTGTTTCTATTCATGTCATTGATGGTTTAACTATAGCCACTGGTCCCATCACACATCAAACTATCCCACTTCTAGTAAAAACCTTGTCTGGTCATACTGAATATATAGAATTTGACGTATTACCTTCACCTCTTTTCCCCATCGTATTAGTTATAACCTGGTTACAGAAGCATCAAACCACAATAAACTGGAAAACTATTGTCTCCATTCCTGCTTCCCCCCACAAATTCTCCTACAAGTTCCAGAAGAACGTTTTAGTCTCCCGATGGAATACCAAGATTTTACCAATGTTTTTAGCAAACAGGAGGCGGAATCCTTACCGCCACACCGCATATACAATTGCCCAATAGACTTAAAGCCTGGATCTACCATACCTTATGGGCACCTGTATCCCCTCAGTCAACCTGAGCTTGACCACCTTAAAACTTATTTGGAAGAAAATTTAAGTAAAGGGTTCATTAGGCCTTCCACATCCTCAGCAGGAGCAGGAATGTTCTTTGTAAAGAACAAGGATGGCTCATTACGCCCTATCATAGACTACTGTGAATTAAACAAGAGGACCACAAAAAATTGGTACCCACTCCCTTTAATCCTGGAACTCATTGAACAGCTCAACGAGGCCAAAATTTTCACCAAGTTGGTCTTAAGAGGAGCTTAAAATTTGGTACGCACAAGAGAAGGCGATTAGTGGCTGACGGCATTCAGGACCAGGTACGGCTTATATGAATACCTGGTCATGCTATTTGAGTTGTGCAATGCCCCAGCCACCTTCCAACACTTAATTAACAACGTATTTCGAGATCTCCTGGATGTATGTTTAGTTGTCTACCTTGATGACATACTCATATACTCGAATACCTACAACAAACATGTCAAACAATGTCTGTTGGGTCCTTTCCAGACTGAGGGTACACAGGTTGTATGCAAAACCAGAGAAATGTGAATTCCACACCTTTCAGGGTTTTGACTGTTACTGCACCTTTAATTTGGTTCACCAATCACAGTGATTCATCACCTATTTTAACACCTGCTCTCCTAACTAGCATTTCTTAGTATTTTGTTTCTCTATCTAGAGTAACTCTGAGCCTTACTCTCTGAGATTTTCACAGATACCTAACTTCAATTTTCCTCCTCAGGATTCATTGTTTACCAAAGTCATTTCTTTAACAAGAGGACAACACTCTCCTGTCAGCATTGGAATCTGCAGACCTCTAACATCTCTCTATTTCCTAGCCTGTAGTGTCTTGGCATCTTAACAACTACAGAGAAGCTGTTTCCTTTTTTCTTCAAGCAGGGATCTGTTTCTTGCAACACTAACAGGAAGTGACCGGGAACAAATTGTGCGCGCACAAGGAGTCAGAACAGGCAGCAGGTTCGGACAACAAACTTTGTGAGTAATATTTTCTAACCTTCTACAACTACTGTTTTGTGTTACTCTGCCTGTATTTCTACCGCTTCTCATGCTAACTGGGATTACTAGTTCAACACATACTGTGCACATACTTTGTATTAGCCTGATCTGTGATCTGCTTCAGATTGAGGCTGTGTTTTCCAATGTATTATCCTCAGCAGAATATTAAGATTCATACCAAGTGTGACTGTCTAAATGTTATTTGATGAATAACTACTTCTAACCTTTCATTGTGGATTACAACTCTGATATTTGTGTTTACCTTACTTAAAGATTTTCTACAGAGATCACTGAGGATTACAAATAGAGATTCTATTTTGCATATTTTCTATCTAATGTCTAACATGTCGCTTCTCCCTCAATAAGGGTCTAACGTGACACCTGTGTATATAATTAAGTATTCAGTATATCCTGAAAATCATACTTTATAACAACTTTACACTATACTACTTGGTTTCACTTTGAAGCTAGAGTTACCAAATCACAATAGTGTTACATTTCACATTTTTGTCTTGTAAAGTTGTTGCCTCCCTGACATAATACTAAGCCTAAAAAAGTTACGTCACAAGTATGGATCCTGCTGAAATACCCCAGTTTGTATTTAACCTAAACCATAAGGTGGATAAAATTGGGCAAGCAATATTAGACCTACAACTAGAAACACAGGTTCTTAGAGAATTGATAAAGGATCTGAAAGTCCCACACACCTCAACTATTGAACCACAAGTTAGTTTACCTGACTCCTTTTCTGGAAACAGGCGGTCTTACAGACAATTTAAAAATGCTTGCCACCTCCTATTTAACTTAAAACCTCACACCTACCCAACAGACAGGGTAAGGGTACTCTCTACAATATCTTTTCTCAGGTCAGAACCTAGGGTATGGGCTGACCACCTATGTGAAACCAATGACCCTCTAATAAATTCTTTCTCTGGGTTTTTCTCTGCTATGGATGAGTTATACAGTGATACAGATATCCAACTCACAGCAGAACAAAAAATGAGAAACCTTAAACAAGGAAAAAAATCTGTGGAGGATTACATCACAGAATTTAAATTATATGCTTCCAACTCAGACTGGAGCTTGGTTTCACTCCGCAATCAGTTTAGGCTCGGCCTCTCTGATTCCGTTAACGACGAACTAGCAAGGATAGAGATGCCAAGTACTCTGGATGCTCTCATGAAAGTATGAAACTCAGATTGATCGTAGGCTAAGAGAACATAAAGCAGAACGCACCTACACTGAACCTGCTTCTAAGGTCCCATCTTCCAGCACTACACATTCAAGACCTAGAAGTAATGACCCCGTCACCCCTATGGATATCGGGGTAATTAGGGGACCACTCACTGCCGAAGAATGAATGAGAAGAAGGAACAACCACTTATGCATGTATTGTGCAAACCCAAGTCACATGGTCACAGACTGTCCCATTCTACGTAAAAAGAGTAAGTTTAATATTGTAAATAATGTAACAAGACTTGATGAACCACCTTCTTATTGCAATTTATCTCTCTTGTTACAGTGGGACCTTAGACGTCTGCCAATCAATGCCATAGTGGATTCTGGAGCTTTTGGCAATTTCATTGACAACACCACTGTACATATTAATAAAATACCCACTGTTGAAAAAAAACACCCTGTCTCTCTCAAGGTTATTGATGGTTCCGTACTAGAAAATGGTCCTATCACGCACAAAACAATTCCCTTATTAGTGACCACTCAAGGGGGACATACTGAGTATATTACCTTTGACGTTATACCTTCACCACATTTCCAAGTCGTTTTAGGTCTATACTGGCTACAATTACATAATCCTAATATAGACTGGTCATCACTCACTTTAACCTTTCAATCAACATTTTGTAAAAGTACTTGTTTTCCTCAAACAGCAGTACTACACTCTAGCACTGATGTACCTCCTATACTGACTCACTATCTAGATTTCCAGGAAGTGTTTAGTAAGGTGGAAGCTGATACACTTCCACCGCACCGGGTATACGACTGCCCAATTGAATTAATCCCAGGAGCAACACTACCTGTAGGTCATCTTTACCCCCTTAACCAACCTGAACTAGAACATTTAAAAGAATTGGGGGATCTCAATTTACTTCAAGGTTTTGGAAATGTTTATGCAAATCCCTTAATATCAAACACCAATTCACTACTTCATTCCATCCTCAATCAAATGGACAAGTGGAGAGAATAACCAATGGTTGGACGAATACCTACGATGTTTTTGTGCTTATCAACAACATAATTGGATTTCATATCTCTCTTTCGCAGAATTTGCATATAACAACCTTACTAATTCTTCAACCAATCTTACACCCTTCTATGCAAATTATGGATACCACCCCACTTTCACTTCCATCTCATCAACCCCTTCTGATTCACCTTTGGATGATGAGTTGAATAATTATTTACAGGACAACTTCAATTTTATAAAAGAGAACATTATTAAGGCTCAAAACTCACAGAAATATCACTACGACTTAAGAAATAGAGATCCTCCTAAGTATAAAATCGGAGACCAAGTATGGTTATCAACCAAGAACCTATGAATACAAGTGCCAAGTAGGAAACTAACACAAAAGTTTTCTGGACCTTTCAAAATTCTCAAAGTAGTCAATCCTAACGCCGTTACTTTAGACCTTCCCTCTTCCATGAAAATGCATGCTAAATTTCATGTATCTCTCCTCAAGCCTTATAACCCAACCAGAGTTCAAGCTTCTCACACACCTTCGTCTCTTGAATTACAAGATACCGATGTATATGAGGTTGATCAGATTATTGACTCTAGGATTTCCAAAGGAGTATTGCAATACTTGGTTAGATGGAAGAACTTCACCAAGGATGATGATACGTGGGAACCTTTTACTAATATCTATGCTCCTAAATTGGTCTCCCAGTTCCATCAGAAATTCCCGGATTCTCCTAGACCTCAAGCTGAGGATCAGCTTGCTTGACGGGGGGATCATGTCAGGGTTTTGACTGTCATTGCACCTTTAAGTTGGTTCACCAATCACAGTGATTCATCGCCTATTTTAACACCTGCTCTCCTAACTAGCATTGCTTAGTATTTTGTTTCTCTATCTAGAGTAACTCTGAGCCTTACTCTCTGAGATTTTCACAGATACCTAACTTCAATTTTCCTCCTCAGGATTCATTGTTTACCAAAGTCATTTCTTTAACAAGAGGACAACACTCTCCTGTCAGAATTGGAATCTGCAGACCTCTAACATCTCGTTATTTCCTAGCCTGTAGTGTCTTGGCATCTTAACAACTACAGAGAAGCTGTTTCCTTTTTTCTTCAAGCAGGGATCTGTTTCTTGCAACACTAACAGGAAGTGACCGGGACCAAATTGTGCACGCACAAGGAGTCAGAACAAGCAGCAGGTTTGGACAACAAACTTTGTGAGTAATATTTTCTAACCTTCCACAACTACTGTTTTGTGTTACTCTGCCTGTATTTCTACCGCTTCTCATGCTAACTGGGATTACTAGTTCAACACATACTGTGCACATACTTTGTATTAGCCTGATCTGTGATCTGCTTCAGATTGAGGCTGTGTTTTCCAATTGTGTATTATCCTCAGCAGAATATTAAGATTCATACCAAGTGTTACTGTCTAAATGTTATTTGATGAATAACTACTTCTAACCTTTCATTGTGGATTACAACTCTGAAATTTGTGTTTACCTTACTTAAGGATTTTCTACAGAGATCACTGAGGATTACAAATAGAGATTCTATTTTGCATATTTTCTATCTAATGTCTAACATGTCACTTCTCCCTCAATAAGGGTCTAACGTGACACCTGTGTATATAATTAAGTATTCAGTATATCCTGAAAATCATACTTTATAACAACTTTACACTATACTACTTGGTTTCACTTTGAAGCTAGTGTTACCAAATCACAATAGTGTTACATTTCACATTTTTGTCTTGTAAAGTTGTTACCTCCCTGACAACACCACAGAGATTTCTTTCTTGGGGTTACACATTAGCCCTACTGGCATCAGGATGCAAGACAACAAAGTCGATTCTGTAAAAAACTGGCCTCAACCAACAACAAAGAAAGAACTACAAAGGTTTCTCAGATTTTTTAATTACTATAGAAAATTTATCAAAGATTTCTCAAAGATTGCAAAACCCCTCACACAATTTACGATTACCAACAACCTTTTTCATTGGAACTCTGAAGCAACAAAAGCCTTTGATCTCCTTAAAAATAAATTTACCTCTGAACCCATCTTAAGATTCCCAGACCCAAAACTACAATATGCCCTTGAGGTGGACTCATCCGATTACGCCCTCAGTGCTATTTTATACAAGAAAACATCTGTAACGGAACCCCTGCACCCAGTCGCCTATTTCTCCAAGGTACTAACTCCCGCAGATATTAACTATCCCATTGGAGAAAAATAACTCCTAGCAAATAAAAAAGCCCTAGAACATTGGTGACATCTCCTTGAAGGCACAACCCAACCGATCATCATTTACACTGATCACAAAAACTTAGAATTTCTACAATCCAACAAAACCCTATACTCACGTCAGGTCAGTTGGAGTTTATACTTTACGCAATTTAACTTCCATATAATCTACAGACCTTCCAGCAAGAATGGTAAAGCAGATGCTCTCTCACGAAAGGATAAAAAAAACAATTTTCAACCTACCTCAACTAGTATCATTCCTACAGAAAGGTTTATTGGATTATCCCCTTCTTTTATACAGGATCTAAAGAAATCCATAAACTCCAAAGATCACTTCCCATCTAAACAGTTAATAAAAGATCTAGATGGGTTGTACTACCATGAAAACAAACGTTATATCCCGAAAGATCTAAGGCATCAAGTTCTAAGAACACATCATGATACTCCTCTATCAGGTCATCCAGGAGAACTAAGAACATATGAACACCTATCCAGGCATTACTGGTGGCCATCCATGAGAGAGTCTATTAAAGATTACATACAATCCTGCACTATTTGTGCTACTTCAAAAACCAAGAAAAGACCCCCTTATGGACTCTTTATACCCATGCAGATTCCTGACCCCCCATGGCAACATCTTTCACTAGACTTTATTGTTGATCTACCACAGTCAGCTAACATGAATACCATCCTAGTGGTAATCAACATTCTAACAAAGATGGCCCATTTCATACCGTTCCACAAACTCCCCACTTCTTTGGAAACAGCTCAACTTTTTCTTTCTAACGTAGTGAAACTTCACGGACTTCCAGCCATACTGACATCAGCCCGAGGTACTCAATTTACCTCAAGGTTCTGGAAGGCCTTATGTAACCAATTAGCAATTGATCATCGATTCACAACCTCATTTCACCCACAAACAAATGGTCAAGCAGAACGATTAAATCAATGGTTGGAACAAGATATCAGGTGTTACTGTTCATACCAGCAAAGTGATTGGGTAAAGTATTTGCCAATGGCAGAATTCGCATTCAGTGACTCCCTGAACTCTTCCACAAAAATGACTCAGTTCCAAGCAAATTATGGATTCCATACTACTTCCATTCCCTCCTCAGCGAGGAATACCAAAACAAAGTCCGATTGCCCAGTCGCCAAGGATTTGGCTATTACATTAGTAGAGAATTTAAGACAACTTAGAGAGAATATCAACGTCTCACAACAAAGTCAAAAGAAATACTACGATCTCCGAAGACACGCACCGCCACAATATTCCACGGGAGATCTTGTCTGGCAATCCACAAAGAATCTGAAGCTACAGATCCCTAGCAAGAAGCTCAGTGAATTGTTTATCGGACTTTTCGCTATACAGAAAGCGATAAATCCAAATGCAGTTTCTCTACAGTTACCGACATCTTTAAAATTTCATTCCACCTTCCATGTCTCTCTTTTGAAACCTTATACAACCATGAGAAATCCTGGACTTGTCCTACCACCCAAAAATAAATTACTTGACACCGATGAATACGAGGTAGACTACCTGCTTGACTCCAGAATATCCAATGGACAACTACAGTACTTGGTTAGATGGAAAGGATACCTGCCTGAGGAAGATATTTGGGAACCAGCATACAACATTCATGCTCCAGGATTGTCTCGATTTTCCATCGCCGGAATCCGGATCGTCCAGGGCCTTAAGCTGTGGTACAGCTTGTTTGAGGAGGGGGTCATGTCAGGAATTCTGTTCCTGCTTCATACTTCCTATTCAAACTCCTCCCAGCTGCTCTTTAAAACTGATGCGCACCTTACACCTGATGCTTAGTATTTTGTTTGTAGTCTCGCACTCTGACTAGAATTCTAAGCTCCTGGCTCACATCTTGTGATTCTCGTGACATAGGATTAAGCAACAAACTTGTCTACCTCTTCATCATTCACCTCCTTCTACCTACTCCTGGAGGAGTCATCCCTCAACAAATTAATATCCACTTTTATGATTAAACCATATATTCCGGTATCGCTATATTCACTCTGACCGGTACCTGACGATCACTTCCTGTTTTATGGACTTCATTGTAAACTGAACTGGCTGCTCTCACTGCTCCACACATTCAAAACAACCCCTCACCAAGGTAGGATTTGCAAGTTGTGGAAGGCAACCTAAACTAAGCACAAAGGCTGATTGTTTGTTCTACGGACTGTCTGTCCCGCTTCCACTGACGACTACTATAGCCTGGGAAATCCCCTCAGTGACGTCAGTTGTCAATCACTAACAAACGCTATTACATTGTTCCCACAGAAAAGGGAAGTTGCTTACACTGCTGAATTGTTACATCTTACAGCTACAACTTGAATCTGAAACTGCCTGCTGTATTAATTATTTAACAGTATCGTTTCTGCTCACTACTCAAAACAATTGATGCAGAGCAGTTACATTATTCTCTGAAGTAACTTTCACTATCACTAACTACAACTACTCAAAGCCATAGTAGTTCTACAAGCTGACAGTGATACAAACCTTACTTAAAGGTACAGTATAACCTAAAAAGTCTGCAGTTGAGATCCACTAGTTACCTGAGTTTAACACTTTATCTGGCATATTCTTACATTCTATGTGTGTACACGTACATACAATAGGATTCACAAGCTTTCTTCTTCTGACAACATATTTTTAGGAATGTTTTAGGACTTGTTTTTTTCCTTGGCATGTTCAAGGTACATAACAGAAAATAAAGGGTTTATAGTGTATAAAGCGCTGGACTTAAAACGCTTTTTTGCCTCCCAAAATACTGTCCTCCTCCTGGACAGAGAAAATGTAAATAAAACAGAGAATGGTTTTCGGGGGCACTCAGTAAGCTCAAAACGTTAGAGATATGGGTATCATCACATTAATAATGGGGACCTTAATAAGGGTGTTCTCAAATAATTATATATATATATAATTATATATATTTGGACTCTTTTCCTTTTTGGTAAAAAATTATTGAAGGATAAATCACTCTTTTTTTTCTTTTATTGAAAAATACACCTTTATGTATTTATTCATGAATGATCTACAGAAGAGCAAAAAATTCAAATGTACATATATATTTGGACTCTTTTCCTTTTTGGAAAAAAATTATTGAAGGATAAATCACTCTTTTTTTATCTTTTATTGAAAAATACACCTTTATGTATTTATTCGTGTTTATTATACATTTGCATAATGGTTGTTATGTTCTTTATTAGTTTTGAATATATGAAACATTAAATGTGAATTCTAATGTTTATAAATTTTATCTGTACCCAAATAAATATAATGTCACATTGAAACACTTCCGGACTCTCAGTTTAAAGCCTCTATATTTGTGATATGGTTAAACCAGGTACGTTTTTTTTTTTGACTAGTATATAGTGAAGAGAACTTGAAAAATATATGCCAATTTTATAAAAAACTTTTACTTATTAAAAAACATTACATAAAAATCATAAAATACAAAATTATACAATTAGCAGATTGCTCCTTTAAAAACAAACAATTAAACTTTCTTCTAAGAAAACTTTTGATATGCGTAGATATTTAAAATAAATTACTAAGCTTATAACTTTATGCAAGTGTTTTCAATATACTTCTGCTTTAAGAAAATGGCTTCTGTGTTTTCTTACTGGACTGTTTAAAGAGAAAGCTGTATAGTCTCTTTTAGCAAATGGTAATTTTGTTGCAATACCCCTTATTTTGACATATGTATCTTTGCGTGTTATTTTAGAAATAACACGCAAAGTTACATATGTCAAAATAAGGGGCATTGCAACAAAATTACCATTTGCTAAAAGAGACTATACAGCTTTCTCTTTAAACAGTCCAGTAAGAAAACTGGACTGACATTTTTTAAGGAATGTTTTAGGACTTCTCCCCTATAGAGGCAAACAATGATAAGCACTTGCATTATCTACAGGAACAAATGTTTAGTAGACAAAATTTATTTTGGACTAATCATTTGTCATGGAAAAAAAGTTGTTGGCTCTGTAGAATTTTTACATCAGTAGCTGGGGAGCAGCTTAAACTTAGAGCTAAAGTTAAGGTAGTACCTACCGGTATTGCTGCAAGCCAGCAGCAGCAAATATATATATATTTTTCTAAATGTATTTCTTTTTTTTTTAATGGGTCAGTATTAAATAAAAGTGAAAAAACATTTTTTCTAAATGTATTTATGTTATATTTAATGTGTATTAAATAAAAGTGAAGGCTACACATTTGTTGGCTGACACAAGAATCAATCATCTCTATGTTGCCGGATTGCTATTAAACCTACAGAGAAAATTTGTGATTCCTTTTCTGTGTTATCATTTCAGATCAATGAATGTGATTTATACTGTTGACTAAGAATTCTCATGCTTCTTAGGGTCCTAGCATGTCTACAAAAATCTCCTTATTATTAATTCACTATTAAGGTGTACTTGTAATTTTCCATCTTGAATCTCATAAAAAACGTGCTTTGAAGTGTAAGTGCTTATTATAGAATGAGGGGTTCCTGCTCTTTCAAACGAGTGGTCAAATTTCCTCTTACTATGCAGCAGATCATCATAAATGAATCATCACCTGCAATACTAGGCACAAGGATTTTTTGTGGTGTCAGGCCTTAAAAATTCTTATTACTATTCAAAAAAATGCTAATTTCGAGTTATCTTAATAAAGAAGACAAGTGGGTGATCATAAAATAGGCAACATATTGAAATAGAACAATACATAAAGATGTATTAGTTCAAGTATTTTGTTTGGTGAGTTTTTTGTTATGGTATTATCATCAGTATATACTGTATATATATATATATATATATATATATATATATATATATATAGTCTGTCCAATCTATCAATAGACACACGGACATACAGATATATTATTGCTGTGCCTGGACTGGAATGACTAAATATATGCAGCAAATTTAGAGTTGGTAGTTGGATAAAGTATAGAATCAATAATTAATAGGCCATTGGTGCTTTCAGAAGAAAGGAACCATTTTTAAACCAGATAAGAAATATTAGGGGAAAAGAAACTCATGCTAAGGGGCATATTTAACAATGTGCGAGCGGACATGATACAAAGTAGCATATCATATCCACTGCACATTGCTGCACATCCATACGCTGTTGGCATTTATCATTGCACCAGCAGTTCTTGTGAACTGCTGGTGCAATGCCACCCCCCTGCAGATTTGCGGACAATCGGCCACTAGCAGGAGGTGTCAATCAACCCAATCGTATTTGTTCGGGTTGATTTCTGTCCGCCGCCTGAGAACAGGCGGACAAGTTAAGGAGCAGCTTCATACGGAGCTTGATAATTATGCCCCTAAATATTATTTTATGTTATTATGCTCATTAGGCACTATAATGTCTCTGTAAAAGTTATTCCTCCCTTAAAGAAACCTTCTGATTTTTAAATTCCGCTTTATTTATTTTTTCATGATGGGCCCGATAATCTAAAGCTCTCCGCTTTGGCGAGATTTTCTAAGATGATCTCACTAAACAGCATTCAGAGACACCTACTTAACAATATAATTCTAAAAAAAAAAGATTAGAGCGATTTCTCTCCGTGCTGGCAAGTTTTTGATTGTGCCCAAAAAAGGCAGCTCATTAAGAACTTTAGGCCAGGAAATTCTCTGCTTTTCTGCCTTTACTTAAGAATCTAGGTTAGTTTCATTTTTTGCCAGGGAATGCTTTAAAATTCAACCACATGAAAACATTATAGACCTTTACTTAAAGGGACAGTCTAGGCCAAAATAATAGGCATGCAATTTTAAACAATTTTCCAATTTACTTTTATCACCAATTTTGCTTTGTTCTCTTGGTATTCTTAGTTGAAAGCTTAACCTAGGAGGTTCATATGCTAATTTCAGAATGCATTTTAACAGTTTTTCACCACTAGAGGGTGTTAGTTCATGTGTTTCATATAGATAACACTGTGCTCGTGCACATGAAGTTATCTGGGAGCAGGCACTGATTGGCTAAACTGCAAGTCTGTCAAAAGAACTGAAATAAAGGGGCAGTTTGCAGAGGCTTAGATACAAGATAATCACAAAGGTTAAAAGTATATTAATATAACTGTGTTGGTTATGCAAAACTGGGGAATGGGTAATAAAGGGATTATCTATCTTTTAAAACAAAAATTCTTGTGGTGACTGTCCCTTTAATCAAACAAACCATGTGCTTCAGAAATACAGTTTGGGGAAAATAAACATTGTACTACCAGGTTTAATACTCTGTTTCATACCTTTGAGCAGCCAGAGTAAAAGAAGAAATAACAATCTTCTTTATTAGACATGATGTGTGCAGTCCTAAGGTAAAATTAAAAAAATGAGTGTAAATAAATATCACACTATAATACAATACCATGTGAACACAGGCTTAAAATAACTATTCCTATATCATGTTTATTCAATCTTTCCCTCCTCATAACTGGTGCTATATATATATATATATATATATATATATATATATATATATTTGTGCCTCATTATCGCTAATGAAATATAAGGGGGTTCATGAACGAAATAGAAAAAAACAACAGTTTGAATACAATAGACAAAAAGGAAATCACAAAACTTTTGGTCTGACTCTCCGGCATAAACTAACTAACAAGCCAGAGTTTTGGGATTGGTTTAAGTAAGAGCAGGTTAGTCACCACGGTAACTGATCAGCTGATTATTACACCTGTGCTGTTTTAAGATCTGTCCTGTTACTGGGTCAAGAGGACAGAAACTGAAGAACATTGTACTAGAAAAAATACTAAAATATGTTTTCAACATAACTAATCTGAGATAAGGCTGACTCTGTATTATGAGTTTGAGGAACTAAGACTGCAACATTAATAAGTGTTTTGGTATAAAGAATTTATAAGATTTAAAAATATAATTTCTACAACAAAATAGGTCTTGGCAATTGTAATGACCTGTCTATCCAAAGGTATAACCAGCAATAATATTGATTTAAATATGATATTCGTTTTCTCCCTTTCGTCTAGAACACTGGTTAGGGAAGCTTGAGAACAGGTTTGAAAACCAGTGATCTGGAACCTTTCCCCACATTATGTGACAAATCATGAACACAAACTAGTACCTTTGTCACTGTATTTCTATGATTCTATGTAATATTACCTATTCTATGTATCCAAGAGTGACTCACCTGCCCAGATACTAAATTTTATCAAGAAGCAAATGTATAGGCACCTTCCTCTGTTGTTGAATGAGCAGCTGTGGCCACAAGTTCCCATACCCTTATGATGTCATAGAGAGAACTGAGCTTGCAGCTTATGAAATCAGCACTTATGACAATGTTCCCTTCAGGAAAGATGAAAGTGTACAGATAAGACTATTGTGAAATGTAATTAAAAGACCACTTAACACAGCAGAATTCATAATGATCAAGTGCATAATATAAAGACAAGGTAATAACAGTTACTCTGAATTTCATAAAAGCAGTAGATTTTTTTTTTCTGACAAATTTATCTTTTTCCCCATTTGCCAGTCACCTGTATCATGTGACACCCATGATCCAATCACAGACTAGTTTACGTATACCCTATAAACTCAAAAAGTATGTGTTTAAAAATGTGATAATATAAGTAAATTGGAAAGTCTCTCAAAACTGCATGCTCTATCTGAATCATAAATGTTTAATTTATTCTAAACCTCATTTCCTAAATCTCATTCTACAAAAATGAATGGAAAAAAAGCATCACAACATAGAACACATTGCCATAGAGTCTCTTAAATAACTTTATCAGAGCACTTTTCATCATTTTTTTGTTTAATGTAATAAACAAGTATTTTTTGGTTTTGATAACAAAGCAGAAGATATATTGGGTAATGGAATATAAGTACATACAAATGCCTGGTGTCATTGTCTCAAACAGGTATTGTCAGCTAGCTCCCAGTATTGTATAGCTGCTCCGAAGCTAAATTTAAATATGTGTTTAACCACCCTACAGGGGTTAAACACATAATGATATGCAATCAACAGTGCAATAATAAGGGCTAGATTACAAGTGGAGTGTTAAATATTGATTGCGTGCAAGCAATATTAGCACTCCACTTTGTGATACCAGCACACAATAATGTGTGCTGGTATTACAAGTAAATCACAAGAGCGAGCTTCAATAGGCTCCTATGGGAGCCTCATTTTGATGCCGTCAGAGATGATATCAGAACCTCACGCAGCGAAGGGCGTAAGACATGCAGCGATGGGCAGCATTTTTAAATATATGTATATGAAATTCATGAATATATACATATACTGTATTTATGTGTTCGTATGTGTATATACACATATTAACACATAAATACATATATGTATATTAGCAAATACATATATATATACTGGGAACACACAGTTTCCATAGACCATAATGTAGAGGCACTTTTCAGTGTTGTTTTTCCTCTAACACCCCACTTCCACCAACTTTACCCCCAAAATACTGCCTAGTGCAGTTATTTTATTACAAAAAAATAAGATGCTGCCATCTTTATTTTTTTATAAAATACAATACACAGTATTTTGGGGGCATTTGAAATCTGATCTCTGGTTAATTTTATAAGTGCTAATTGCTATCGCAAGCACACAGTAGCAATAACCAGTCACTTGTAATGGCTGGTTAATTATCGAGCGACCGCAAGCGGGCCCATTTGCCCATGTGCGGGGGCGTGATAATTTAGCACTCCACTTGTAATCTAGCCCTAAATGTTTTAACACATCTATCATCACTTTTGCATATAGTAGTGCAGTTTGTGTGTTATCAATCTTATTTATGTAAATCACTTTTAGTAGATATGAAATATATATTTTTGGGTAGAAAAGTAGAAATCAGTATTGTTGATATATAAAGCTGTAAAAGTGCATTTGTTTACCTGGGGTATTGATTTTTCAAATATGCAAACTAGAATGGATATTTTGTTAATGGTTTAACCCTTTTGCTGCTAAGCCATTTTCATACCCCAGTGCTAAGCCAGGTTTGAGCTTTTTTTGCTACTTATAGTTAAAGGGACAGTAAACACCAGATTTTTTGTTGTTTAAAAAGGTAGATAATCCTTTTATTACCCATTCCCCAATTTTGCATAACCAACATAGTTATAATAATATACTTTTTACCTCTGTGATTACCTTGTATCTATGGCTCTGCAAACTGCCCCCTTATTTCAGTTCTTTTGACAGACTTGCATTTTTAGCCAATCACGTGCCTGAGCTCAATGTTATCTATATGAAACACATGAACTAACACCCTCTAGTGGTGAAAAACTGCCAAATGCATTCAGATTAGAGGTGGCCTTCAAGGTCTAAAAAAATTGCATATATACCTCCTAGATTTAGCTTTCAACTAAGAATACAAAGAGAACAAAGCAAAATTGGTAATAAAAGTAAATTGGAAAGTTGTTTAAAATGACATGCCCTATTTAAATCATGAATGTTTTTTTTTTTACTTGACTGTCCCTTTAAACACTATTGTAGGTCAAATGTCAGTGAGTGACCCACACAAATTATATATTGTTTTTTTTTTCAGAAGGCCCAGCAGATTCAGAATATACCATTATTTGATCTATAGTTTATGGCATGTGAGATAGCTGTGTCAAAAACTGGAAAAAAAATGTATATTTTTTATTGTTAAGATTTTAAAAAATAATACTGGAAATGGCCAGGTGATCACTGCTGTTACTTTCATCAGTTTTCTGAATTTTTTTTACTGAAATTTGATAAAGGATAGCCATATGTGATATAGGAGCCCATAGGTTTTGGGGTTATAATAGACCAGAAAGGCTCCTTTGTGCAGTACAGAAATACAATCACTTTTTTTACCACAGTGATCTCCTGGCTATACAGACACAATTCATTTTTTCTTCTTCTAGAAATTAACTTTATTAAGGTTTTCTAGACATGACAAATTTTTATATTGAGTATATAATATCCCATTCCCAAGCAAATCCCTGTGTATTGTGTTTAAACTTTTTTTTTTTAAAAAAAACCAAGATCTACTTTGTACTGTATTTCCAGGGCAATGCTCTTTGATATGAGGGGGTCTTGGAGGCCTTTGACTAGTAAGGGAGTTGTGATGGAGGGGTTTAAACAACAATCTTCCCATCCAGCTCTATTACCTGCCAGTCATTGTGTGGCCCCGCCCCCCCCTCTGTGATGTCACCATGCACATTTGTGTTGACATCACCAGCACTACCATGTAGCTCTGAAAAATGCTGCCCACAATACCACAAGGCCTGCAGTGCAGGGGAATCGCAAATGCAATATTGTGACCATCGTTTCCCCTTCATGAGACTTGTTCTCATCAAGCGCAGGCAATCTTTTAAGAACAAACACATTTCTACTGAATAGATTGGCATATAAAACTAATTTGTTAACCAAGATATCTAAAAGTATATGCTTATGGCTAGCTATATAAAACAAAGTCTTGTCTCCACTCTTCCATGGTTTAAAAATTCAAATATCCTGAAGTATTTTTCTTTGATATACTGTATATATAAGCAAAACGTGCTTCATAACTTGGTCAATGAGTTTGCGTGGTCTACCACTTCGTGGCTGAGTTGCTGTTGCTTCTAGACTCTTCCACTACACTATAATAGTGTTTACAGTTGCCTGAGGCAGATCTAGTAGGGCAGACATTTCACAAACTGACTGGTGGCAAATATGGTTTCCTGTGACACAGAGGCAGAACTACCATTGGTGCAGCAGATGCAGTGGTACCAGGGCCCAAGTGCTATCTATCTATCTATCTATCTATCCTCAAAATCATTATGCAGTACAGTTTCCATATAATTACTATTGCTTACTACTACTGAGTTACCTTTGGGGGCCCCAATCATTTTTTTTATATATATATATATTTAAGGATAATGTCTAACTAAAGGGCAATTTTTATTTTAAAGTATTTTTTTTGTGGCGGGGGGGGGGGGGGGGTGTAGTTTTTATTTTGTTTATAAAAAGATATAAATCACTTTAGACTACTGGTTTTCAAACCTGTCCCCAGGCCTCCCTAACAGGCCAAGCTTTCAGTATTACCTTGGATGAGAGCAGGAAAAATAGCCATCTTTACTAAACAGCTCCAGTTCATATATTCTCAAAATGTGGCCTGTTAGGGAAGCCCGAGGACAGGTTTGAAAACCAGTGCTTTAGAACAATGTAGTACAAAAGGCCTTTTTAAGGACTTTTGCTGTAGTTTAGTGTTAGTATAGTTTTTTTACTTTGGGGTGTTTTTAATGTTAGGGTTTGTTTGTTTTTTAGTAAGGTTAGGTTTTTTAGTTGTAAGGTAAGGTTAGTTTTTTTATTTTTAAGGTATAGTTAGGGTTTTTATTTTTTCAGGTTGTTTTTTTTTTTTAAAAGGTACTGCTAGTTTTTGGGGAAATTTAGGGGGTGTTAGGTTAGGTGGTTAGATGTTAGTGGGTTACTTTGAGATGAGGGTTGTGGCAAATTGGGGGTTAATAGAGTAGTGTGTTACTTTGAGGTGGTGGTTGTGGCGGTTTAGGGGTTAATATTGTAGTGGGTTACTTTGCGATATGGGAGTGTGGTGGTTTATGGGGTTAATAGTGTAGTGCAGAGCTTTCCAAACTTTTCATGTTGGTGAAACACTTTTTAGACCTACATCATTCTGTGACACAGTAATTCAGTTGCACTAGCAAAAAGGAGGTTAATCTAACTTGCATTTGTTAAGCTTCCATTTCCTATCCATATATCAAGAGCAAGAGCAGCAATGCACTTATGGGAGGTAGCTGCAAAAAAACCCAACACTTTGACTTCTGACTTCAGCTCAGTATTTAGGCTGCCGCCCTCAGAGCTCTGCAAGTTCAACTGACTACTGCCTGCACTGCAAACACACTGCTATCCCTCTCACTGAGTACATATGCAGTCACGAGCAGATTGAGGAGACTACACGTGCAGTCAGGAGCCAATGTGCCATCAAAGCCGCAAATGGGAAAAGTTTCAGTTCCCACTGAGCTGTGACAATAGGTTAAGATGATCTGTGACCCACTAGGTATCAATCATGTATCAACCATGTGATATGCGCAGCAGGCAGGTGGAATGTCGGAAACCAAAGAAAATTTAAAAAACTAATTTAAATTAAAAAAAACTGTGCTGAAGCAGGGGCACACCTACACATTGCCGCCGACACACAGTTTGGAAAGCACTGGTGTAGTGGGTTACTTTGAAATGTGGGTGTGTGGCGGTTTAGGGGTTAATAGTGTAGTGGGGTTCTTTGGGTGTGGCAGTTTGTGGGTAAATAGAATAGTTTAGTGCAACTGTTTCCTCCCACCAAACTCTTTACACAACCTTTTAGGTTGTGTTAAAAGTTTGAGCATTAAATGCGACTGCGTTCGAGCGATCATATTTACTTTCAACTTGTAATACGAGTGGGCATTGCTGCTTGATGCCCATAAAAAATATGAGGAACGTAAATTATCGCGGGTTCACGCAAACAAATTTGAGGCTATTTAAACAGAGAGCCACTTGTAATATGGATAACGATGGCGCTCTGCTCGTTATCTGACCCTTAAAGTCACTGAGGTCTTCAGTATGACCTATTCTACTGACAATGTTTGTCGAGGAAGAATTATATATATAAATAAATATATATATATACATATAAACAAGAAAACTCAGGCCCTTATTTATCCAGCACCCAACCATGTCTGGAAAAATATATACTTTAAAGCAAGGAAAGATTTAGGAGTAAATAATACACATACATTGGAAAATGCGTTTAAAAGGATTTATATATTAATTTCAGCATGACAATAAATCGTAAGCATGACCCCCAAATATCAAACAGTTATAAATGTTTATATTGCTATGCTATTAGCCTTTTTCAAAAGGTACTTGTTTTATTATACCTCTACACGCAATACAGAACTGTCACAGCGAGTTTAATGTGGTATGGAAAAGTTGCCACTTTTTTCTGCTATTTGTGATACAGTTACAATTTGCATTGGGAGTACAAAGATACAAGGTTGAAACCCACAGAGTCAGTGTTATAATATAATTGGTGCTGTCCCTGCATTTTGAAACAAATCAATACTGGTCAAATAAATGAACCAACTTAGTTACTCCTACTTAACAACCCGGGTTGTGGACTTTGAACTTTACGAATATTTGGGGGTCATGCTTACGATTTATTGTCATGCTGAAATTAATATATAAATCCTTTTAAACGCATTTTCCAATGTATGTGTATTATTTACTCCTAAATCTTTCCTTGCTTTAAAGTATATATTTTTCCAGACATGGTTGGGTGCTGGATAAATAAGGGCCTGAGTTTTCTTGTTTATATGTATATTAATTAAATACCCTTATCCGTGCACTATACTGAGAAGTGAGGTCCTATATAGGACACACGATATTTTATCTCAGTATATTAACTGTGAAATTTATTAAGCTAGTGGTGCTGGCACAAAATATACAAATATATATATATATATATATATATATATATATGAGTCAAAGGGTAAACAGCGCTTATGGAGATTCTTAAAAACTGAATAATATTAAAGTCTCGGCAGTGTTGGTGGGTAAAGAAAACAAAAAAAAGGAAGAAAAGTATATGAATATACGTATATATATTAGAGTCTTTGATAGGATATTGGAATCCTAGTGTAATGAAGGCGTATAGATACCCTTACCAAAAGTTACCTCAATCCTATGAGGTAAGTTTGCCGCATTGGAGGATGTATCTAGTGGTTAGATGAATCCTGGATGTTCTGGTCTGGATTGCTGACCAAACTAGCAATATATACCGGATATGTTATTTGCTATAATCTTACTTGGCTGAAATCACTACTTGTGACATCTAAGGAATACTAACTTTAATTTCTGACTGGCTTGGGACACAACTACCTGTGAATTCACCTCTAAACCTATGTGCTGTTATAATACCTCATATCAGTGAGGACATAAAATGTGAGTGTGATATATGTTATTTTTATACTATTATTGAATAAAACGGTATTACACTATTTTTGCTGTTTTCTGTCTTTCTGGGTATATATCTGGACAAGAAAGTTCATACCAAGACAAGAAAACCAAGCTCCAAGAGGCAATAAATACAGGAAGTTTCCTAAAGAAACCAGCACAAAGGGGACCTACATCCCATTCTACTCCAAGAGGCAGCGATTTTATACAGACCAGAACATCCAGGATTCATCTAACCACTAGATACATCCTCCAATGCGGCAAACTTACCTCATAGGATTGAGGTAACTTTTGGTAAGGGTATCTATTACGCCTTCATTACACTAGGATTCCAATATCCTATCAAAGACTCTAATATATATACGTATATTCATATACTTTTCTTCCTTTTTTTTGTTTTCTTTACCCACCAACACTGCCGAGACTTTAATATTATTCAGTTTTTAAGAATCTCCATAAGCGCTGTTTACCCTTTGACTCTTATTTTCCTATATTGTATAGACTTAGTCTATCACACAATATTTGTACCTTCATAGCTGCTCTATGAGATTTTCATACCTCTGACTAGCGCATTTACTAGAGTAACGCTTGTTTCCACTCACTGACACTGAGTGGTAACATTCTACTTAATTCTATATATATATATATATATATATATCTTTGGTTGTTTGAGAAAACAATTAAAATAAGTTACCAAACATCTAAACAATGTTACTGTCATAACACACATATATACACATACACACCCACATATACACATACATACACACAAATACACATATACACACACATACACACACATATATACACATACACACCCACATATGCACACACATATACACATACACACATACACACACACACATATACACATACACACACACATACACACATATACACAAATACACATATACACACACACATATATGCACATACACACCCACATATGCACACACATATACACACACACACATACACATATACACATATATGCACATGCACACCCACATATGCACACACATATACACACACACACATATACACATACACAGACACACATACACACACATACACATATACACATATACACAAACACACATATACACAAACACACATATACACAAATACACACACACACATACACACAAATAAACACACACACATACACACCTACGCACACACATACACACAAATACACACATACACACACACACATACACATATACACAAACACACATATACACAAACACACATATACACAAATACACACACACACATACACACAAATAAACACACACACATACACACCTACGCACACACATACACACAAATACACACATACACACACACACATACACATATACACAAACACACATATACACAAACACACATATACACAAATACACACACACACATACACACAAATAAACACACACACATACACACCTACGCACACACATACACACAAATGCACACATACACACAAACACACACACACATACACACAAATACACACATACACACACACACACACATACACACAAATACACACATACACACACACACACACACACACACACACACACATACACATATACACAAACACACATATACACAAACACACATATACACAAATACACACACACACATACACACAAATAAACACACACACATACACACCTACGCACACACATACACACAAATGCACACATACACACAAACACACACACACATACACACAAATACACACATACACACACACACACACATACACACAAATACACACATACACACACACACACACACACACACATACACACAAATACACACATACACACACAGTGTTTTTAACAACCAGAATATATATAGAAAAAGGGATTTCTTGTCCTAGTCAGCAACTGTACTAGAAGGAGGAGCAACACTTGTCCTGCACAGACAGCAACATGTGCTGCACCAGTCAAGCAGGAGAAGAAATGCCAGAAACATCCCTCCTTCTAAAGAATTGTGTGCAGAAGAAGGGAATATATTGCATAGATGTCAGGATGCAACAGTGCTTCTGCAAGTCACAACATAAGAGAAGAAGCTACAATTGAATTGAATCCATTAGCTTCAGTACCACCAAGTTGGGTAGGGGGTTACACCAACTTTTATGAAATCTTCATCTGTCTTTCTGAGTATTTAGGGTGCATGAAGGGAGATAGTGCAGAATGATGATTGTAGCTGAGCTGGCTGCCTTGCTTTCTTCTGCCTGCTCATGATTCTTCTGAGGAATCCCGCACCACAGTCACTACGCAACCATCGGTATACAATTTTTCTTGAAGTTTTCTCACTTTTTCATGTTCACCGGGGAGTGAAAAATACAATATCATTAATCCCACAAACATGCCAAAGCAATAAGGAGTGTTATGTGCTTTTATAATAAGTGGTAAATGTATTTTGTGATTTAGATAGAGCATGTGATATTAAACAACTTTTCAATCTACTTCTATTATCTAACACCTAGATTACGAGTTTTGCGTTATGAGGGGTGCGTTGCTAACTTGCAGTTTTTTTCTCACCGCTCACTTTCCTACAGCGCTGTATTACAGGTTTTTATCAACCCGGCGTTAACAGGCAAGAAGTGAGAGCAAAATTACGCTCCACACTGCACTCCAATACCAGCGCTGCTTAAGTCAGCGGTGAGCTGCTTATACGTGCTTGTGCACAATTTCCCCATAGACATCAATGGGGAGAGCCGGTTGAGAAAAAGTCACCTGTCAAAAGGCAGCGTAAAGCTCAGTAACGCAGCCCCATTGATTCCTATGGGGAAACACATTTTACGTTTACACCTAACACCCTAACATGAACCCCGAGTCTAAACAGCCCTAATCTTACACTTATTAACCCCTAATCTGCCGCCCCCAATATCGCCACCACCCACATTATACTTATTAACCCCTAATCTGCCACTCCGGACATCGCCGCCACCTACATTATACTTATTAACCCCTAATCTGCCGCCCCCAATATCGCCACCACCCACATTATACTTATTAACCCCTAATCTGCTGCCCCAACAACGTTGACACCTACATTATATTAATTAACCCCTAAATCTGCCGTCCCCAATGTCACCTCCACTATTCTAAATTTATTAACCCCTAAATCTAAGTCTAACCCTAACCCCCCTAACTTAAATATAATTTAAATAAAATTACTATCATTAACTAAATTATTCCTATTTAAAACTAAACACTTACCTATAAAATAAACCCTAAGCTAGCTACAATATAACTAATAGTTACATTGTATCTAGCTTAGGGTTTATTTTTATTTTACAAGCAGTTTGTATTTATTTTAACTAGGTAGAATAGTTATTAAATAGTTATTAACTATTTAATAACTACCTAGCTAAAATAAATACAAAAGTACCTGTAAAATAAAACCTAACCTAAGTTACACTAACAACTAACACTACACTACAATTAAATAACTTACCTAAATTAAATACAATTAAATAAATTAAATACAATTAGCTAAATTACAAAAACAAACAAACACTAAATTACAGAAAATAATAAACAAATTACAAGATGTTTAAACTAATTACACCTAATTTAAGAGCCCTATCAAAATATAACCCCCCCCCCCCAAAATAAAAAAAACCTTAGCCTAAACTAAACTATCAATAGCCCTTAATAGGGCCTTTTGCAGGGCATTGTCCCAAAGAAATCAGCTCTTTTACCTGAAAAAGAAATACAAACAACCGCCCAACAGTAAAACCCCCCACCCACACTACCAACCCCCCAAATAAAACCCTAACTAAAAAAAAATAAACTCCCCATTGCCCTTACCTATAAAATAAACCCTAAGCTGGCTACAATACAACTAATAGTTACACTGTATCTAGCTTAGGGTTTATTTTTATTTTACAGGCAAGTTTGTATTTATTTTAACTAGGTAGAATAGTTATTAAATAGTTATTAACTATTTAATAACTACCTAGCTAAAATAAATACACAATAATTTAGTAAATGATAGGAATTTTATTTAGATTTATTTTAATTATATTTAAGTTAGGGGGTGTTAGGGTTACGGTTAGACTTAGGTTTAAAGGGTTAATAAATTTAGAATAGTGGCGGCGACGTTGGGATCGGCAGATTAGGGGTTAATAAGTATAATGTAGGTGGCGGCGATGTTAGGGGTGGCAGATTAGGCGTTAATAATATTTAGCTAGTGTTTGCGAGATGGGAGTATGGCGGTTTAGGGCTTAATATGTTTATTCTAGTGGTGGCGATGTCCGGAGCAGCAGATTAGGAGTTAATAATTTTATTGTAGTGTTTGCAAGGCAGGAGGGCCTCGGTTTAGGTGCTAATAGGTAGTTTATGGGTGTTAGTTTACTTTTTAGCACTTTAGTTATGAGTTTTATGCTACAGCTTTGTAGCGTAAAACTCATAACTACTGACTTTAAAATGCATTAGGAATCTTGGCGGTAGAGGCTGTACTGCTCACTTTTTGGCCTCCCAGTACAAACTCGTAATTCCGGCGCTATGGAAGTCCCATAGAAAAAAATCCTTTACGAAATTTACGTAAGTTGGTTTGCGGTAAGGCCAAAAAAGTGTGCGGTACACCTATACCTGCAAGACTCATAATAGCAGCGGGTGTAAAAAAGCAGTGTTAGGAACTCGTAATCTAGCCGTAATTTATTTTGTTCTCTTGGTATCCTGTATTGAAAAAAGCTCAGGAGCTGCTGATTGGTGGCTGCACATATATGCCTCATGTGACTCAGCTAATTCCCAGTAGTGCATTGCTGCTTCTTCGACAAATGATACCAAAAGAATGAAGCTAATTAGAAAGTAAATTAGAAAGTAGCATGTAAAGCCCACCCCTTCTCTCACGCAACCAATCACGTGAGAGAAGGGGCTGTCAATCACCAAGAGCAAGCGAGCGAGCGAGCTCTCAATGATTCCCTCTCACCACCTCAGAGGTGGAGTAGAGTGTAAGAAGCAACACTGCTTCTTACATTGTGGGAAGCAGGCTCGCATATGCCAACCTACCCTGCATGTTTATCGGAGCAGTTTTTGCTGGTTAGTACATGGAGCCCTCTGTCTGAATCATTAAAGAAAATGTTGAGCTTGTAAGCAATCCAAATTACAGCTGTATAATTTAGTGTTTTAAGACCTGAAGTAATACTCAGTCCCCATTGTGAACAGTGATCTTGAGATATACAGAGGTGTCGAACAAATCAGGCGGATGATAATTCCACTGTAGGTCCGTACACCATAAGGCAGCTCTTCAAAAATGGAATGGTTCTGGATAAAAGAGAAGCTAGAAAGAAGACGCTCAAATAGCGTATTATCTCTGAGATAAATCCCACCAATGCTAGAGATAAATCCCTTGGAAGGGCACTCAAAATTTAGTGATCTGAGTAATTAAGAGCTACCCAGGAGGCTCAAATCTGGCAATACAGTTCTGGTCTCTCGCAGCGTACACAAAACAACTTTCGGGAACTCAGGAACAAAGTGAAATCTCATCAAGTAATATACTTGGAAAAGGATTTAATTAAAAGTGTAATACACATAAAATAAACTTAAAAACATAGGCTGATGCGTTTTACAAGATCCACTTGCTTCCTCAAGCAGCATAAAAAAAATGTGATCAAACTGAGATTTAAATACACATGCCCTATAATCATCAATCACAAATATACACATTAAGTACTTAATAGACATCAAATTCATTGTTACCTTGAATAACAACCACATATCCCCTTCAATGGAAGATACACGCCAGTGATGGTTCAAGAATTCGAGCATATTATCATGTACTCGTCTAGCGTTTGGGCAAACCTTGTTTTTTTATGGCCGTTTCATAGATGATTTGTTATTCATTTGGGAGGGTACTAAAGAATCAGCACAGGATTTTGTTCATATCCCTAACTCTAATTTGTGGGGGATATCTTTTTTACACCAGATTGAGAAAGAAACAATCAATTTTCTCAATGTGACCTTAGAATGGGATGGTGATGGTAAGATTATTTCTGAAAGTTTCTTCAAAAAGATTGATTCTAACAGCTATATCAATCATCAGATTAACCATCATCCAAGGTGGTTGGACTGTTATAGATCCTAGGTTACAATATTATTTATTCTATCTCAGCAGTAACCTCCAGCATGTTATATATTTACGTAACAATATTTTTGATTAATGGAATTATTATGAATAATAATAATAATTAAGAAACAATATCAAAATTATTGTCAGCAATACCTCCAAATAATATAGTAGAAATTATATCAGTACACTCCAGTGAAATATCAAACCTCTGTAGTATACTCCAAAATAGCACTATTGAGATATCTATAAACTTGAAAATAAAATTAATTTTAAAATTCAATATTTAATCTCAAATTAAATTAATTCCTGAGTTCTGACCAGTTAATCTCTATAAACACATTGATTATATGTATGCAGAAAATAGTGTGTATTCATTATGACCAAATATATATGTCTATTATCCCATGAATCGACAAAACACTTCTATAATTTAACCTTAACTCAGAATGAATTAAAGGTACCTTAGTATTATGGACACAATATTTCTATAAATTAACCTCAACTCAAAATGAATCGCTTATTAAATATCACACATGAATTATACTAGAAAAATGTATAAATAGCCAACAAGTTTAATCAATTCAATATATATAGCTAATTTAACAATGTTTGTATTCACCTATGTTCAAATCTCACAATGAAATCTTATCTTAACTCCCACTATCTAATGGAATTTCCAGGGAAATATAATTCACTATTTTAACCCAATATAATCTAATATACTTCACTTAAACCCAGAGATTGTTACACAATACTATTAATCAACATATAACAATTAATCTAGCATTAAATAACTTCTTATTTAGCCAAAATAAAACAAATTCTAAAATATATCACAATAACTACAAATAACTTATGACATTAAAATACCTAGGTCCTTTCTTAATAATAATATTTAACACTAGTATACTTACTACCCTGGTCTAATTAATATTAAATATAAGAATAAGATACCTTTTAATTCACAGCTGCAGCTATACTATGCTATAATGAATTTCTTTTCTAAGGCCTATTTAAAATATAAAATAAATTAAACACACATACATTACAAGATAACCAAATTGAGAATTTCAGCTTCCAGATATTCTATTGGCCATACATGAAGGAATATTTAACTTATTTGGAAGGATACAGGTCACATATTATCTCTCTTGTCCACAGAGAGTGTTCCAGCCAGGAGTCAAAGAAAGTATAGGCCCAAAATGTGTGTATATATCTCTTACAAAGTGAGACTGTCTTCTCTTGCATAGAGTGAAAGCCTATTTTAGTCATAAGCCACTCCTTCATTCTCTAATAATTCCAATAGGATCAGGTTACGCCCTTTGAGTCAGAGCTCGCCTCTCAAAGGTTACTGGTAATGCCATTCAATTTCCTTAAATTGAATTTCTCTGGCTGTAATTCCCATATCGGCCCCTGTTTCTCAATTACAGGGATATATATTTTTATCAAATGTCTATTTAATACAGTCATATTGTATAGCTCAATAAATTATTTGGTCAGTTTGATATGGTATTATTTAGGTTGGCTGAGCATGTTTATTTTAATACCAAACATGGTATATTGATTTAGTATTAGACATATTTCTAATTGCATATCTGCTTACATATAATACACATATATTCAGTGTGTGTCTCAATACAATTCTACTTAATATTTTAAAAGATGTCTTTTAAAATCACGTTTTTATGAGTGGACCTAAAAGGATTTTAATTTAATACTTTCAGTATGATATTAATTAATATATCAGTTCATTTAATATACTGGTATATATTGCATTTCCCAGTCACCATCTTGTATCATATATGTAATTGGAAGTAAATTCTGTAGTAACTAATTATACAGATATATTTATTGGATTATCATTTCCTATTAATATAATATACTCCATAATAGTATATCTATTGATAATGTTTTTTTGAATGCACGAAAAAACACAGATATGATATAATTCATTGGACAACTTATTGAAGATGTATTCATTTCCAAACCTCATTGGGATCAGATTCTGGAATAAAGCAAATGCTGTTTATTTTTAAATATTGTCAAACATTTTAAATTCAATACAGATACATATTCACTTCACTTCATATTTAATATATTATATAAACATAGACAATCTCTTAGACTCATTTATTTACATTTATACCATACTGAGGTACAAATGAAATATCTGAAAGTTATCTAAAAATTTATTTTAGACTTTAAAATTTTATATGAACTTTTAACTTCTCCCTATAATACCCAGGGCATTTGAAGCTGACATAGAATCTAGGGTTTTGTATATTTAACTCAGTATGGGACAATTAACACCTAGATAATAGATATTTACATTTCCTGGCCATCCTGGAAATGTATCTCAAACTGCAGACTTCCGACCACAGGGGTTAAGGTGATATAATAGAAAATCATATTACACAATTCCAGACAGTGATCAAAATTTTCTTTGAAGGGACCTTAACTCTTACAATTTGAGATAAATGTTCTCTTTTGAACTCTTAGATGTCTTAAGCAGAGAGGAGGATGGTCTGTGTCACCCTTTTCAGTCATTTACAAATGCTGTGCTGTGACTAGAGCAAAATCAATTCATATCAAAGTAGATATTAGCTAAAATAAAATATTAAATTATGTGATACATATGTAGTTTATCCAATACCACTCAGCAATACCCTGACAGGACAATATACCGTTTAGCCAATTTCGGAGAATTAGACAAAATTGTACTAGGCTAGAGGATTATCTTGAAGAATCAAAGATATTAGAAAAGAGATTCCTTGATAAAAAAAAAACAACCCAAAATCCATTTGTGTGAGTAATGATAGAGCACTTACCTTGAATAGGGATTTGTTTTTTGAGAACAAATTATCCACTAATAAAGTTGAGAATATGTATGTTTATTACTCAGTTTAATTTTAATTACAAAAATATAATTGATATTTTAAATAAAGACTGATCTATTTTAAGCATGGATCAGATTTTAAAGGATATAATTGGAGATAGACCTATATGTGTTTTTAAGAGAGCATCCAATCTTAAGAACGCTTTTGCACCCAGTAAAGTTGTTTCTACAAAATTGACCAAATGTAGAAAGAACCACTTCAGTTCATTTCAAGGTACAACTAAAGGAGTGTTTATATGTGGAAAGTCCAGATGTGGGACTTGTACCTTTTTAGATAACAAGTGCACTGAATTCATATCAAACATCACTAATGAAACTTTTCCTATTAAGTCTAGGATGAAATTTGATAGTTGTTATGTGGTTTATTTGGTGGATTGTATTTGTGGGCTCCAGTACTGTGGCCTTACCAGTAGATCTCTCAGAACACGATGGCGTGAACATTTGAAGAATATTAAAAAGACATTTCTCAAACATAGTGTATCTTTGCATAGTGTATGTAAACATCAAGGTAAAAATGGTATTTTTAAAATTAGACTTATTGAATTTATCCCACCCTCAAACCAATACAATAGATACGATCATAAACTCCAAAGGGTCTAAATGAGAATATTGATTTAGAAGCTTTCAATTAAAATTGACAGGGTTGTGCATTTATTATTATTTAACCTTGTAGGTTGCTTCTTTGATTTTTTTTTATTCTCTGTTTTTATTTATATTTTTTTATTTTCTGTTATTTCCTTTTTTATTCAGTTTTTTTATGTAGTATTGTTTATGTTCATATTTAGTTTTGTACATATATTTTCTTTTCAAGTGATCGCTTTATGTATTAATGGGGATTTACATTTATATTTCCATGTATGTATATATTTTATATTTTATATGTTAACAGCTTTTATATCCCCTTCAGGAACATTTTCTGTATTTCTATGGACAGTAATACGCCCCCAAATGTATGGTTGTCTATGTATCCTGATGCTGTAGTCATGGCGATGTCACGTTGTGTAAATCCTTATTGTGATCTTGCTCTATTTGTCTTGCACAAACTTGCTATATGGCTCGATCCCGTGTAACGTGAGTGAGGATTGGCCACGCATGATATCGATGTCACTTAGGAGTACCAAACATTGCGAGTCATTGCATTTAATTCAGCAGCATGTATATGGTTGTTTTCATTTTTAAATAGCCGTTTGTGTATTATTATGATTACGCAATTCTTGAGCCGTCACTAGCGTGAGTCTTCCATTAAAGGGGATATGTGGTTGTTATTCAAGGTAACAATGCATTTGATGTCTATTAAGTACTTAATGTGTATATTGTTAATCACCTGTAGTGATTTTGTGATTTATGATTATAGGGCATGTGTATTTAAATCTCAGTTTGATCACATTTTGTTTATGCTGCTTGAGGAAACAAGTCGATCTTGTAAAACGCGTTCAGCCTATGTTTTTATGTGTATTTTATGTGTTTTACACTTTTAATTAAATCCTTTTCCAAGTATATTACTTGTTGGGATTTCACTTTGTTCCTGAGTTACTGAAAGGTGTTTTGTCTATGCTGTGGGAGACCAGGACTGTATTGCCGGATTTAAGCCTCCTGGGTAGCTCTTAATTACCCAGATCACTTTATCTTGAACTTAGTGATAAGTGCCTGGAATCTGTGAGTGCCCTTCCAAGGGGTTTATCTCTAGCATTGGTGGAATTTATCTCAGAGATAATACGCCATTGGATCACCTTCTTTCTATATTCTCCATTATTATTATAGTATAACACAGAACATCATGAAGAACTCCCTCGGCTTAGCACACTGTTGAATTATCAATCAAGCAATCAATCAATATCAACTGTAAATCCCCATTATAGTCCATTATGCGATCGATTTAGCGCAGCCACGCTCTCTAGCATATGTCAAAGAACCCTAGACTATCATTGGAGCAATAATAAATAACACTAAGCTTGTAAAATAAGCACGAAAATAGAAACATTATCAATTGCACTAGAGCAATGTTAACACACAAGAGTTCTATTAGTTTGTGCTCCACTTGTAATCTAGGTCACACTGTTATAGATGTGTCTCTACAACTGTCCATATATTCTATACATTTGAAACAGCAATGTAATATTATTTTATCAATATGTTATCTTTAGCATAAATCTAGGTATAATGTAATGTGGCCTGCTGCCATTAGTGACTGACTGGCACTCCATATGGAAAAACATTTGTGTGCCCCTGTACTAGGCTGTCAAGTAGAAGTGAAGTGAGGAGTAGAGTGTCCTCTTAAATGGTAAGTTCACTTAAGGGTACTATATCAGAAGATTATAGGCTAGAAGTTGTTCCTGTAACAAAAACTAAAGCAGGTTTCTCTAGGTTACTAGAATCATGGATAGATTATGATAATTGGAGGTTCAAAGTTGCAGTACTAGTTACCCCCATATGCTACCTTTAAAGTACAGGGAACTATGTTGAAAATGTTCCATTAACAAAGTATGTTCTTAATAATGTGTGTGGCTCTGTATTTATGTCTTAGTTTATAGTGCTCTCCTGTTAGCTATGACAGATTGTGTCTTTAGAGTTATTTTCAAAAATGCCTCTTGGATTTAAGGTTTAAGCATCATTTCTTCATTAATTATCTGTTTAAAGTAGTTGTCAGGAGACTCCCATCAATGGTGTATGAAGAAGCAGCTATTCATCAGCCATCTCAAGTACAAATGTATTTTGCTGGACACTATTGTGTATTATTGTTTTTGAGGCTCCTTTACATGAGAGCATATGTGGGTAGGCTAATAAGTGTGCACGAGTCTTCAGAACTATATGACAGCACACAGCAGTGTGCGCATTAATGTTTGTGATAATGTTGTTCAATGACTTTTATGCTCCTTTAACACTTCACAGCACTCATATATTTGTTATGGATTTTTATGAGTATGTCATCAGGTTTTTCAAACATTTCTTCCTTGCTCTGCCCCTCTCCCTTCCTGCCAAATCATACAGCTACAGTTCTAGATGTCTCCTTGCCCTTATTTAAGATAAACCAAAACATACATCTTTGATGATGTTTCCCTTGGTCACTGGCTACTTGTTTTTGTAGATCTCTGGAAATTCTATAAATACACATTTGACCCTTGTCAATGTAGGAAATGGTTATTTCTTTTTTTTTTTTTTTCGCAAGAAAGCTTCCATTAGAGAAGAAAATATATCCTCTTTAGTGTATTTTACTGGATTACCATCTTTAGAATAGTGGTGACATCTAGTGGAATAATTTGGTAATGTTTTACCAAATCACAAAAAAATGCCATGAATAAGACACGTTGGCAAATAATCTATTATTAATATTTAGATCTGTAGCGCTGGATCTAAAGCTATCTGCTCAGGCAAGATGATCTAAAACGATCAGTCAGTGCTGCAAAAGCCATGAAGGAATTATCTAAAGACACATTTTACACTGTAACCTGTTTATCTTGCTAAGTTATGTAACTTAAATTTCTGTGTGCAATGGTAAGATACAAAGATACAGGATAGAACTCAATACAATAAGCATTTACAAAGTGTATTGAATATACATTGTATACATTTAAATCATATAATGCATAAAAACTCATGTAAACAGTGTTAAAACTCAACCCGCTGTAAAATGCATTTTTTTTTTATACCTTACAAACTGTTATAAAATTACATAGAAAAAAATCATTGTAAACTGTAAAACTTATATTTAATGTACACAGTAATTTATGAAAATAAAGTTGAAATTGTAAACAAGATATCAAAAATATAAGGGGTCCTTATATTTCTATTGCAATGGGCTGAATAGGGCTTTTCTTGGACTTGGAATTTGTATCAGAATTGTATTATGTCTGTAAGTCTTGTGGTTTCATTTTACCGAATGTAGGCTGGTGAGTTTGTTTAAAATACACATTGCACCTATGAAAGTGAAGGAAAAAGTCTTGTTTGCAAAAAGTGCAATTTGATATATATGCGCTTAAAAAAAATGTTGCTGTTAGTGCTGAGTGCTACCCGTAACATTCACTCTCCTCGTGAGATTCTGCATTCTAGTGATCTTTATTACATTCTGTGGATGAAAGCTTACAAAGTTAACCCCAGGGAATTCCTGGTTCCGCCCCTTATCATAGTTCATTCAATGGGGCCTGCCCAAGCAACGGTTGTCGTGATATTTCTCGCCATACTAGCACATTTTAGATCATAGGGGCTGTATAGAGATTTATTTTGAATACACTCAATCAAAAACTGAATAGTACATTAAAACTGTTCTTTTTTATTTTTTGTCGTAAAATTACCAAAATTTTTATTAAAATGTATATTGTTCCTAGTCTGGGGTAGTTCTAAACATCTGCTGATCTGATCCTATACGACATACTTCATCACTGACATAGACATAAACACACATATATACACATATAAATGCGTACACACGCACGCACACACACTCATACACACACAAGCACTGATACACGCAGGCACACGCACACACACACACACACAAACATGCACAGACACACATGCACACATACACACGCACGCACACACTCATGCACATACACACACTCACGCACACACAGACTGATACACGCAGACACATGCACACACACACATGCACACACAGACACACACACACCATCATTGCTGCACTTATGTAGTGCACTGCATCAAACATATATAAAACTAGTCTCAGTGTGGTAAAGAAGGAGAAACACCTGCAATGTGCATATAGTAGCACTAAATAGATTATTGTATAGCTTATCTGCACAATTTTCTCTGGAATATCTAAACTATCAGTGTTTTCCGCTAGAACTGAGGGGTCTGTGCAATGAGATGCAAATGTGCCCCATAAAGCATCATGTTTTTTTGCTTCCAATATCAATTTTAAACGCAAACTACCTCATTCCAGTGCAGCTCTGCTCTAGGCAGCAAGTCTCTGCGTATATGGTGGGTGGAGCTAAAAGGTTGTTCAGCAGTTGAGGTCACCTGATCAAGGCTCGTGTCATTTGTGTTTTGTTAGAGAACTCCACTACCTTGGACTTTTCACAAAAAGTGAGTGTTGTCTTTTACTATATTTTCTTATTCAATAAATATGACCATGTATGGTCTTTACCTCAGTTCCCTTTCCATTAGTTAGTTAGTTAGTTAGTTAGTTATATGTTCGTAGGTTATACAACTTAGAAAGTGCCAAGGAGTGAAGGCACATAATTGTTAATCTGGTTGGTAGTCCTTTGATATTTGTTGGGAATAATTTAATGGGATGGTCAACTTTTATGATATTATAAGGACCCCTGTTGATCTTGTGCACACTTAACTCCTCGTAGGCAATGGGAGGTGTTTCTGTAAGTTGATTGTTGCTACATTATCATACATGGAGGGCAGGGTTTTACTCACCAGTATAAAGCTATATGCAAACTTGCCCTTCTCTTATTGTCCTGTGCTGCTTCTGACTCCAAATGGTAACCAATCCAAACCAAGCTCTAAGTAAACCTGGAAAGAATACATTTAATTCACATACGACTAGATTACGAGTTGTGCGTTAGGGTTGAAAAGCAGTGTTGAGAGGTCTTAACGCTGCTTTTTAACGCCCGCTGGTATTACGAGTCTTGCAGGTACAGGTGTACCGCTCATTTTTTTGGCCAGACTCGGAAATACCGCAAATCCACTTACGTCAATTGCGTATCCTATATTTTCAAAAGGACTTGCATAGCGCCAGTATTACGAGTCTGCCAAAAAAGTGAGCGGTAGACCCTGTCCTGCCAAGACTGGTACCTCATTTTAAAGTCAGTAGTTAAGAGTTTTACACTACAATGCCGTAGCATAAAACCCTTAACTAAAGTGCTAAAAAGTACACTAACACCCAGAAACTACCTATTAACCCCTAAACCGAGGCCCCCCACATCGCAAACACTAAAATAATTTTTTTAACCCTTAATCTGCCGAACCGGACATCGCCGCCACTAATAAACATATTAACCCCTAAACCGCTGCACTCCCACATCGCAAACACTAATTAAATATTATTAACCCCTAATCTGCCAGCCCTAACATCGCCGACACCTACCTACATTTATTAACCCCTAATCTGCCGCCCCCAACGTCGCCGCCACTATATTAAATGTATTAACCCCTAAATTACTACAATTACCTAAATTATTCCTATTTAAAACTAAATACTTACCTATAAAATAAACCCTAAGATAGCTACAATATAACTAATAGTTACATTGTAACTAGCTTAGGGTTTATTTTTATTTTACAGGCAACTTTGTATTTATTTTAACTAGGTACAATAGTTATTAAATAGTTATTAACTATTTAATAACTACCTAGTTAAAATAAAGTCAAATTTACCTGTAAAATAAAACCTAACCTAAGTTACAATTACACCTTTACAGAAAATAATAAAATAATTACAAAATTTTTAAACTAATTACACCTACTATAATCCCCCTAACAAAATAAAAAAGCCCCCCAAAATAAAAAAAGCCCTACCCTACACTAAATTACAAATAGCCCTTAAAAGGGCCTTTTGCGGGGCATTGCCCCAAAGTAATCAGCTCTTTTACCTGTAAAAAAAAAAAGTACAAATACCCCCCCAACATTAAAACCCACCACCCACACAACCAACCCTACTCTAAAACCCACCCAATCCCCCCTTAAAAAAACCTAACACTAACCCCTTGAAGATCACCCGTCTTCACCCAACCGGGCAGAAGTGGTCCTCCAGACGGGCAGAAGTCTTCATCCAAGCCGGGCAGAAGAGGTCCTCCAGATGGGCAGAAGTCTTCATCCAGACGGCATCTTCTATCTTCATCCATCCGGCGCGGAGCTGGTCCATCTTCAAGACATCCGACGCGGAGCATCCTCTTCATCCGACGGAAGACGACTGAATGAAGGTTCCTTTAAGTGACGTCATCCAAGATGGCGTCCCTTCAATTCCAATTGGCTGATAGAATTCTATCAGCCAATCGGAATTAAGGTAGAAAAAATCCTATTGGCTGATGCAATCAGTCAATAGGATTGAAGTTCAATCCTATTGGCTGATCCAATCAGCCAATAGAATGCAAGCTCAATCCTATTGGCTGATTGGATTAGCCAATAGGATTGAACTTCAATCCTATTGGCTGATTGCATCAGCCAATAGGATTTTTTCTACCTTAATTCCGATTGGCTGATAGAATTCTATCAGCCAATCGGCATTGAAGGGACGCCATCTTGGATGACGTCACTTAAAGGAACCTTCATTCAGTCATCGTCCGTCGGATGAAGAGGATGCTCCATGTCGGATGTCTTGAAGATGGACCCGCTCAGCACCAGATGGATGAAGATAGAAGATGCCGTCTGGATGAAGACTTCTGCCCGTTTGGAGGACCTCTTCTGCCGGCTTGGATGAAGACTTCTGCCCGTCTGGAGGACCACTTTTGCCTGGTTGGGTTAAGACGTCTCATGGTAGGGTGATCTTCAAGGGGTTAGTGTTAGGTTTTTTTAAGGGGGAATTGGGTGGGTTTAAGAGTAGGGTTGGTTGTGTGGGTGGTGGGTTTTAATGTTGGGGGGGATATTTGTACTTTTTTTTTTACAGGTAAAAGAGCTGATTACTTTGGGGCAAGGCCCTGCAAAAGGCCCTTTTAAGGGCTATTTGTAATTTAGTGTAGGGTAGGGCTTTTTTTATTTTGGGGGCTTTTTATTTTGTTAGGGGGATTAGAGTAGATGTAATTAGTTTAAAAATCTTGTAATTATTTTATTATTTTCTGTAATTTAGTGGGGGGGTTTTCTTCGTACTTTAGTTAATTTTTTTAAATTGTAATTAATTGTATTTAGTTTAGTTAATTTATTTAATTATAGTGTAGTGTTAGGTGTAATTGTAGCTTAGGTTAGGTTTTATTTTACAGGTAAATTTGTCTTTATTTTAACTAGGTGGTTAATAAATAGTTAATAACTATTTAATAACTATTGTACCTAGTTAAAATAAATACAAAGTTGCCTGTAAATAAAAATAAACCCTGTAACTATTAGTTATATTGTAGCTATCTTAGGGTTTATTTTATATGTAAGTATTTAGTTTTAAATAGGAATTATTTAGGTAATTGTAGTAATTTTATTTAGATTTATTAAAATTATATTTCAGTTAGTGGGGGTTAGGGTTAGAGTTAGACTTAGGTTTAGGGGTTAATATGTTTATTATAGTGGCGGCGACGTTGTGGGCATCAGATTAGGGGTTAATAAATGTAGTTAGGTTGCAGCGACATTGGGGCGGCATATTAGGGGTTAATTAATATAATGTAGGGTTCGGCGATTTTGGGGACAGCAGATTAGGGGTTCATAACTATAATGTAGGTGGCGGCGGTGTCCGGAGCGGCAGATTAGGGGTTAATAATATAATGCAGGTGTCGGCGATGTCGGAGGTGGCAGATTAGGGGTTAATAAGTGTAATATTAGGGGTGTTTAGACTCGGGGGTTCATGTTAGGATGTAAGGTGTAGACATAAAAAGTATTTCCCATAGGAATCAATGGGGCTGCGCTAGGAGCTTTACGCTGCTTTTTTGCAGGTGTTAGTTTTTTTTTCAGCCAGCTCTCCCCCATTGATTCCTATGGGGAAATCGTGCATGAGCACGTTCAGCCAGGTCACCGCTAACGTAAGCAGCGCTGGTATTGAGGTGAGATGTGGAGCTAAATTTTGCTCTTCGCTCACTTTTTTGCCGTTAACGCCGGGTTTCTAAAAACCCGTAATACCAGCGCTGTCTGCAAGTGAGCAGTGATCTTAAACTGCTCGTTAGCACCATACCACTGTTGACGCAAAACTCATAATCTAGGTGATAGTTAATACAAATTAAAAATCCCTTTCTAAAGTTACTAAGGGCTCTATACACAAAGAGATTAATTACAGGTGAAATGTAGGTGATTTGAAATCTTTAATTAACTATGCATTATCAAGGGCCAAACCCAGGAGTATCTCCAGAAAGAACAGCTGAGTTTGCCCTGTACAATTTATAGATAATGCTGCATACAATTCCCCAGCAATTCTCCTATTTTAGGTGACTTGTACAGAGCATTAACTATGGAATATGCAGGGCTAACTCAGATCTTCTTGCAGGGGATACTCACTGGGTTTGGCCCTTCATAATGCATAGTTAATAGCAGGAATTTAAATGTTTCAATTCACCTGTCATTCACATTTTAATAAATAGACCCCTAAGTATAGAAAATGTGCATTGCCATAAGACATAGAAAGTTGGAACCACGGAAGTGAAAGTGTAATTGTTAAAATTCACCACTTGGTGTCAATCAATGGCACATTTTCTGCAACTGATGAATATAGCATATAGTTCCAAGCCATGCTTTGAAACAAATCTCAAAGCCTGAAATTCTATACATATAAAACCTGGGTGAACACACAATATCAGGAATAAAATAGTTTTTTAACTGCTGCTGCTTGCAATCTCTGTAAGTAATCATAAAACACGCCCCAGCCATTAATACACATTTTGTTTTAAAATTCACTGGCTTCAGATTTTAAAGCTTTAAGCAAATTGCAGTGATGTGATACATTGTGCAACAAGGGCATTCAGTGTTACTGAAAGATACTTGTTTTTTTTTATTGTAGATTACAGTGAATGCACCATACAAATTGTAATTATTTGATATACTTTGACAAACTAATATGAGTACTTCTAAAATTGTAGTTTAAAGAACTATTTCTTTATATATCCAACCCCCGAAAACTGTTCTCAACCTTTAACTCACTTCTACGTCCGCCTGCCCCCCCGCCCACTACCAACCTCACTGCTCAAATTATTACTGATCACTTCAAAAATAAAATTGACACCATTAGAAAAGAGATCTGCACCTCACACCCCTCAAAGCCAGCAATCCTACCCACCCCTTCTATTAACAAAAATCTATGCTACTTCCTTCCTGTAACAGAGGAAGAAGTCTCTGCACTCCTATCCTTGGCTCATCTCACAACCTGCCCACTTGACCCTATTCCTTCACGACTTATTCCCTCTCTTTCTGCTTCACTAACCCCTACCCAAACTCATCTCTTTAACCAATCTCTCACTGCTGGCACATTTCCTGACACATTCAAGCATGTGTCAATCATACCAATCCTAAAAAAGCCCTCGCTTGACCCCTCCATGCCTTCTAACTATCGACCGGTCTCCTTGCTTCCCTTTGCTTCAAAATTATTGGAACAACTAGTCTATAATCGGCTAACTCAATTTCTCACAACTAACTCCTTACTTGATCCACTACAATCTGGTTTCCGCCCTAAACACACAACAGAAACCGCTCTTGCTAAAGTAACAAATGACCTGTTATCAGCTAAAGCAAAAGGCCATTACTCCTTACTAATTCTTCTTGACCTGTCTGCAGCTTTTGACACAGTTGACCATCCTCTCCTCCTAAAAATACTACATGCATTTGGCATCCGAGACACAGCCCTCTCCTGGTTTGCATCATATCTGTCAAACCGCTCATTTTCAGTTTCCTTTAACAACATATCTTGTGATCCTATGCCTCTCTCAGTTTGAGTACCGCAAGGCTCTGTCTTGGGCCCCTTGCTTTTCTCTCTTTATACATCCTGCCTTCGAAAACTTATAGCCTCATTTGGATTCCAGTACCACCTATATGCTGATGATACCCAAATCTATCTTACCTCTCTTGATATCTCTCCCTCTTTACTCAACCAGATTTCTGACTGCCTCTCTGCAATTTTCTCTTGGATGTCTTCACACTACCTCCAACTCAATCTGTCCACAACTGAGCTGCTTCTTATCCCCCCCTCTTCGAGACATTCAACACCTGACATTTCTCTGATGGTTGGAGACTCTATTCTCAACACCTCACCCCAGGTCTGCTGCCTTGGGGTCACACTAGACTCAGAACTCACATTCAACCCACATATGCAAGCGCTTACCAAATCCTGACATTCACACCTACGCAACATTTCCAGAATTCGTCCCTTCCTTACTCAAAAAAATTACAAAAATACTTATTCATTCCCTCATTTTATCATGCATTGATTATTGCAATCTACTCCTAAATGGCCTTCCAAAACACTGCCTCTCCTCCCTCCAATCTATATGAATGCTTCTGCTAGACTCATCCACCTAAGTCAACGATCTACATCAGCTGCTCTGCTCTGCCAGTCTCTACACTGGCTCCCCATACACCCCAGAATACAATTTAAAGTATTAGCCCTAACCTACAAAGCACTCAACATTCTAACTCCCAACTATATCTCCTCTCTCATCGTGAAATATTCCCCATCCCATCCTCTTCGATCATCCTCTGACCTATGTCTCTACACTCCTGTTAGCTCTACGTCCCACTCTCGCCTCCAAGACTTCGCACGTGCTGCTCCTGTCCTCTGGAACTCTCTACCCCTCTCCATTAGACTGTCTCCAACCTTATATAGCTTCAGACGCTCCTTGAAAACTCACCTATTCAGAGAAGCTTACCATCTCTCCTCCATCCCGCATCCGAACCAACCTAATACATGTACATGAACTGCCTGACTCACTGATGCAAATACAACCAATGTAACAAGCTACCCCAAACTTATGTCTCTGCACCCTAAACCTATAGACTGTGAGATCTCTGGAGCAGGGCCCTCTTCCTCCTGTACTAGATTTGTTTCGTTTTGTTATGTTTTGTATTTTATCACTGTACCCAGCGCTACGGAATTTGGCGGCGCTATACAAATAAATGATAATAATAATATATATATATATATATATATATATATATATATATATATATATATATTAGACTCTCAGTTATCTGGAACTCAAGCAACCGGCACTCTCAAGCAACCAGAAAAAAAAGGAAACATGTTAGAACATAAATGTGCTCTATAACAAACAAACAGTTTGATCGGAACAGCCAATAGAATGCGAGTTCAATCTGATTGGCTGATTGGATCAGCCAATCGGATTGAACTTGATTCTGATTGGCTGATTCCATCAGCCAATCAGAATATTCCTACCTTAATTCAGATTGGCTGATAGAATCCTATCAGCCAATCGGAATTCAAGGGACGCCATCTTGGATGACGTCCCTTAAAGGAACCGTCATTCGTCGGGAGACAAAGGAAGAAGAGGATGGATCCGTGTCGCCTGCTTCAAGATGGACCCGCTCCGCACCGGATGCAAGAAGATCGAAGATGCCGCTTGGAGAAGATGTTTGCCGGTCCGGATGTCCTCTTCTTGCCGGATAGGAGGAAGACTTTGGAGCCTCTTCTGGACCTCTTCAGCCACCGGATGATGGATCGCCAACCCCCGCTTGGGTTGGATGAAGATGTTGGAGCCAGGACGGATCGGTGATACCTGGATGGTGAAGACAAGGTAGGAAGATCTTCAGGGGCTTAGTGTTAGGTTTATTTAAGGGCGGTTTGGGTTAGATTAGGGGTATGTGGGTGGTGGGTTGTAATGTTGGGGGGGGGTATTGTATGTGTTTTTTTTACAGGCAAAAGAGCTGAAATTCTTGGGGCATGCCCCGCAAAGGGCCCTGTTCAGGGCTGGTAAGGTAAAAGAGCTTTTAACTTTTTTAATTTAGAATAGGGTAGGGAATTTTTTATTTTGGGGGTCTTTGTTATTTTATTAGGGGGCTTAGAGTAGGTGTAATTAGTTTAAAATTGTTGTAATAATTTTCTGATGTTTGTAAATATTTTTTTATTTTTTGTAACTTAGTTCTTTTTTATTTTTTGTACTTTAGCTAGTTTATTTAATTGTATTTATTTGTAGGAATTGTGTTTAATTAATTTATTGATAGTGTAGTTTTAGGTTAATTGTAGGTAATTGTAGGTAGTTTATTTAATTAATTTATTGATAAGGTAGTGTTAGGTTTAATTATATCTTAGGTTAGGATTTATTTTACAGGTAAATTTGTTATTATTTTAACTAGGTAACTATTAAATAGTTCTTAACTATTTAATAGCTATTGTACCTGGTTAAAATAATTACAAAGTTGCCTGTAAAATAAATATTAATCCTAAAATAGCTATAATATAATTATAATTTATATTGTAGCTATATTAGGATTTATTTTACAGGTAAGTATTTAGCTTTAAATAGGAATGTTATTTAATAAGAGTTAATTAATTTTGTTAGATGTAAATTATATTTAAGTTAGGGGGGTGTTAGTGTTAGGGTTAGACTTAGCTTTAGGGGTTAATCCATTTATTATAGTAGCGATGAGCTCCGGTCGTCAGATTAGGGGTTAATAATTGAAGTTAGGTGTCGGCGATGTTAGGGAGGGCAGATTAGGGGTTAATACTATTTATGATAGGGTTAGTGAGGCGGGTTAGGGGTTAATAACTTTATTATAGTAGCGGTGCGGTCCGCTCGGCAGATTAGGGGTTAATAAGTGTAGGCAGGTGTCGGCGACGTTGTGGGGGGCAGATTAGGGGTTAATAAATATAATATAGGGGTCGGCGATGTTAGGGCAGCAGATTAGGGGTACATAGGGATAACGTAGGTTGCGGCGGTTTAAGGAGCGGCAGATTAGGGGTTAAAAAAATATGCAGGGGTCAGCGATAGCGGGAGCGGCAGATTAGGGGTTAATAAGTGTAAGGTTAGGGGTGTTTAGACTCGGGGTACATGTTAGAGTGTTAGGTGCAGACGTAGGAAGTGTTTCCCCATAGCAAACAATGGGGCTGCGTTAGGAGCTGAACGCTGCTTTTTTGCAGGTGTTAGGTTTTTTTTCAACTCAAACAGCCCCATTATTTCCTATGGGGATATCGTGCACGAGCACGTTTTTGAGGCTGGCCGCGTCCGTAAGCAACTCTGGTATCGAGAGTTGCATTTGCGGTAAAAATGCTCTACCCTCCTTTTTTGGAGCCTAAAGCAGCATTTGTTTGAACTCTCGATACCAGAGTTAAATTTATGGTGCGGCCAGAAAAAAGCCCGCGGAGCGTTAACAGCCCTTCTACCGCCAAACTCCAAATCTAGGCCTATGTAAATAATTTAATGCAAATACCAGTAGAAGTAAGGTAATTAAAATTCTTTTGTAACCTGAGTGTTCCTTTGAGCTTAAACTTCTATCCTAAACATAGATTAAATAAATTTGATTAGCTTCTATTAAAACTAGATTTTAATACTAAATTTTAAAAAACATAATTAGTTTTGAGTATCTAAAATTTAATATTTTTTATTTTTCTTTAAAATAAGAAAGATAGAATAAATTTGATTAAATTTTTAATTTTTAATTTCTAAAATTCTTCAATTAATTTTATTTTAATTTGAGTATAAATTTAATCCAAATAAATCAATTTAAATATGAATTAAAATTAAAATTAATTTGCATTAAAATTAATTTAAATTAAAAAGGCCTGGATGTCCACTTCTCTATTCATTCCGTAAGGCTCCAAGGTCTGGAGGGAGTGGATCCAGAATGTTTCTCTCTGTCTCAGACGTAGCATTCTGTCTCCCCTCCTCTCATCCAGAACTACTTGTTCTATTGCCTTAAATCTCAGGCAAGATGGATCATTATTATGTTTTTTTCTAAAATGATCCGTTACTCCATGAGATACATCCCCTTGTTCAATGTTTGCAACATGTTCCAATACTCTCCTTTTTACTGTTCTTTTAGTCCTACCTATATATTGCAGCTTGCAACTGCACTCTAGGGCATACACAACATACTTAGAATGACAATTCATAGATGAATGCTGCAAACCAGCAGACATATCAGACATACAGCCAGCCGACTGGGACTTGCCAATTGACTGCAGCAGACCAACTAAGAAAGAAATATGGCAAGCCATCAAACAATGGAGACACGGGAAGGCAGCAGGACCTGATAAAATTCCTGCAGAGGCACTGAAGGCAGACAGTGAAACATCAGTAGACATGCTCTACCTCATGCTTAAACATATCTGGGAAGCAGAAGCCCTCAGATTGGAAAGAGGGATATCTCAAGATTCCCAAGAAAGGAGATCTGAGTATCTGTGGAAACTACATTAGGGATAACTCTTCTATCAGCCCCAGTCAAAGTGTTCAACAGAGTCATCTTGAACAGAACAAGTCAATGCTTAGTTGCAAGATAAGCAAGCTTTCTTCTCCAAAGATAGATCCTGCATAGATCAGATTGCAACACTGTGCATTATCATCGAACAGTCAATAGAATGGGACTCCCCACTCTATGTAAACTTCATCAACTATGAGAAGGCATTTGATATTTTGGACACCCTTTGTAAACTCCTCCGCCACTATGGTGTGCCAGATATACATTTTTAAGAATCATTAGGAACTCTTATGAGAGAATTACCTAGAAGGTAGTCCATGGATGACAACTCACCGAAGCTTTCCAAGTGAGAACCGGAGTTTGACAGGGTTGCTTGGTATAAATACATGTGTGTGTATATATATATATATATATATATATATATATATATATATATATATATATATACAGGGAGTGCAGAATTATTAGTCAAGTTGTATTTTTGAGGATTAATTTTATTATTGAACAACAACCATGTTCTCAATGAACCCAAAAAACTCATTAATATCAAAGCTGAATAGTTTTGGAAGTAGTTTTTAGTTTGTTTTTAGTTATAGCTATTTTAGGGGGATATCTGTGTGTGCAGGTGACTATTACTGTGCATAATTATTAGGCAACTTAACAAAAAACAAATATATACCCATTTCAATTATTTATTTTTACCAGTGAAACCAATATAACATCTCAACATTCACAAATATACATTTCTGACATTCAAAAACAAAACAAAAACAAATCATTAGATTTTCTTCTTTTATACCTTTTCTTGCCAGCCACGCTGTGGAGTACTTGGACGCGTGTGATGGAGCATTGTCCTGCATGAAAATCATGTTTTTCTTGAAGGATGCAGACTTCTTCCTGTACCACTGCTTGAAGAAGGTGTCTTCCAGAAACTGGCAGTAGGACTGGGAGTTGAGCTTGACTCCATCCTCAACCCGAAAAGGCCCCACAAGCTCATCTTTGATGATACCAGCCCAAACCAGTACTCCACATCCACCTTGCTGGCGTCTGAGTCGGACTGGAGCTCTCTGCCCTTTACCAATCCAGCCACGGGCCCATCCATCTGGCCCATCAAGACTCACTCTCATTTCATCAGTCCATAAAACCTTAGAAAAATCAGTCTTGAGATATTTCTTGGCCCAGTCTTGACGTTTCAGCTTGTGTGTCTTATTCAGTGGTGGTCGTCTTTCAGCCTTTCTTACCTTGGCCATGTCTCTGAGTATTGAACACCTTGTGCTTTTGGGCACTCCAGTGATGTTGCAGCTCTGAAATATGGCCAAACTGGTGGCAAGTGGCATCTTGGCAGCTGCACGCTTGACTTTTCTCAGTTCATGGGCAGTTATTTTGTGCCTTGGTTTTTCCACACGCTTCTTGCGACCCTGTTGACTATTTTGAATGAAACGCTTGATTGTTCGATGATCACGCTTCAGAAGCTTTGCAATTTTAAGAGTGCTGCATCTCTCTGCAAGATATCTCACTATTTTTTACTTTTCTGAGCCTGTCAAGTCCTTCTTTTGACCCATTTTGCCAAAGGAAAGGAAGTTGCCTAATAATTATGCACATCTGATATAGGGTGTTGATGTCATTAGACCACACCCCTTCTTATTACAGAGATGCACATCACCTAATATGCTTAATTGGTAGTAGGCTTTCAAGCCTATACAGCTTGGAGTAAGACAACATGCATAAAGAGGATGATGTGGTCAAAATACTCATTTGCCTAATAATTCTGCACTCCCTGTATATATATATATATATATATATATATATATATATATATATATATGCAATAGAAAGGGCGGAAAAAGCTGGCACTGCTTCTTAAAATTCCAAATATGTATTTATAAATTGATTAAAATAACAGCGACATCACAGATAGAGGTCTAACATGTTTCGGCCTTGGGCCTTACTCATAGTCTCAATCACCTTAAAAAATAGCGCCAAATTTAAAAGCACAATCTAACATCTCATTGGCTATTTACCTAAAACAGGTGTATTTCATTAGTCATCATATAAACTGCTAATCAGCAGCTTCAATAGGGTTTCAAGTGAGCACACTTAAAGCATTTGATTTAGTTGAAATTAAAGACATAATAAGGTATACATATAAAAATATGTGAAATATAATTTTGAATTTCAAGCAACATGAATCTTATTCATATAATATAGCAATTCTAACATAGAGTTTAGACCATTAATGCATTTTAATGTTATGCAAGTAATAACAGGGTATCTGTTCATTTTATACATAGTACAACTAAGGTAATACTGTAGTTAAACACATAGATAAAATATGCATATGATCACATCAATAGTTTGACAATCCCTTATAAACTAGGTTATATGCTTAAGAATTGTAAAACTTGTTGAATATAATAACATGAATTTTATTCACACAATGTAACAATTCTAATATAGTGTTTAGACCATTAATGCATAATTATGTTTGACATATTGCAAAGGGATACCTGTTCATTACATACAGATTACAAGCAAAATCATACTGAGGTTAAACACATAGTTAACGTGTGCTTATGGTCACATCAATGGTGTTTCAGTCCCTTACTGACATAATTATATGTTTAACATTTATTGTTAATCACAGAGTAACAAATCTTCAGAAAGAATAAAGACATAATAATACTGGGGTTAAGCACATAGATAAAATGAGCATATGTCCCATCAATAGTGAGACTACCCCTTATTAACATACTTTTATCTATGTGTTTATGCTGATGTTAAACACATAGATAAAATATGCATATGATCATATCAATAGTTTGACACTCCCTTATAAACTGTTATAAACTATGTTATATGCTTAAAGGGACATTAAACCCACATTTTTTCTTTCATGATTCAGATAGAGTATTTCTAATTTACTTATCTTATCTAATTTGCTTCATTCTCTTGATATGTTTTCCTTGAAAGCATATCTAGATAGGCTCAGTAGCTTCTGATAGGTGGCTGCACATAGATGCCTCATGTGATTGGCTCACCAATGTGCATTGATATTTCTTTAACAAAGGATATCTAAAGATTGCAGCAAATTAGGTAATAGAAGTAAATTGGAATGTTGATTAAAATTGTATTCTCTATCTGAATCAAGAAAGTCAATTTTTGGGTTTAATGGCCCTTTAAGAATTGTAAAACCTACTAAATATAATAACATGAATCCTATTAACACAATGTAACAATTCTAACATAGGGTTTAGAACATTAATGCATAATTATGTTTTAGATATTGCAAAGGGATACCTGTTCATTATATAAAGATTACAAGCAAAATTATACTGAGGTTAAACACATAGGTAAAGTGTGCATATGGTCACATCAATGGTGTTATAGTCCCTTACTGACATAATTATATGTTTGAGATTTACTGTTAATCTCAGAATAACAAATCTTCAGAAAGAATAAAGACATAATAATACTGGGGTTAAGCACATAGATAAAATGAGCATATGTCCCATGTGAGACTACCCCTTATTAAAATACTTTTATAATTATGTTTTGCACATAATGTTAATTGCTAGGTGAAAGCTCTATTGATGTATAGTAGCAATAAGAACAGTAGTCTGGGATTTATTCCCAGAAATTGATTACATCATAGACTGAGTTGAATCCCCTTGTGATCCTTGATTTAAGGGTAAATATCCAGTAAGCCTTTCTTTTTATTACTTTTTCTATGACCATCCATTTAAGAGTAGTACTCAAGCTCTTTTGTTCAGTAATAAAATGCTTTGCCATCTCGGAGCAAGGGTCAGACCTTTTGACGTCTGACAGATGTTGCCTTATCCTTTTCCTGTCCTCTCTTGTGGTGCATCCCACATACTGCATACGACGGGGCAAATTTAGCCCACAAGGCGGTACCTTGAAGCTGTAGGTAAAACCTATCCTAAAGTTTAAAATAGTTGTGTGTTAATAAAAATTGTACAAGTTCAAGTATGAAATGGGTGAAGTCTATACCGAATTCTGTTCCAGTTTTCAAGAAATATTTGATAGCTTGTAGCCCCATAGCATGGGGGATAGACGAGTTAAGAGATACTACATCAACTGTTAGCCATTTGAAATTCTCATCCCACTTAAGAGTCAAATATTTGGAGAACATGTTTTGTGTCCCTGAGATAGCTGTGGAGTGTATGGACTAAAGGCTGCAGAATACTGTCCAGCCATTCCGACAGTGGTTCACATAGTGAGCCTATCCCCGAGACAATTGGTCTCCCTTTGATATCTATCAGGCTTTTTTGTGTACTTTTGGTAGGATAGGAAATATTGGGGTGACTGGGCTATCTACATAAAGGAAATCAAATGTTTTTTGGTCGATATGTCCCTCACTCATCCCATCATCCAGGAGAGATATTAGTTCTTTCTTGAATATATGAACTGAATTATACATAAGGACTTTATAGTCATTGGGGTTGTCTAAGTCACTTCATGTTTGAACTGTAGGACTAAAAATGCACTTGCACCAATAGGCAGTATGTGGGATGCACCACAAGAGAGGTCAGGGAAAGGATAAAGCAACATCTGTCAGGCATCAAAAGGTCTGAGCCTTGCTGCGAGATGGCAAAGAATTTTATTACTGAACACAACAGCTTGAGTACTACTCTTAAATGGATGGTCATAGAAAAAGTAACAGTACCTAAAAAGGGGGGGTTGACATTAACAAAGTCTTACTAAAAAGAAAGGCTTACTGGATATTTACCCTTAAATCAAGGATCCCAAAGGCATTCAACTCAGTCTATGATGTGATCAATTTCTGGGAATAAATCCCTGACTACTGTTGTTATTGCTGCTATACATCTATAGAGCTGTCACCTAGCAAGTAACATTATGTCCAAAGCATAATTATAAAAGTATGTTAATAAGGGGTAGTCTCACTATTGATGTGATCATATGCATATTTTATCTATGTGTTTAACCACAGTATTACCTTAGTTGTAATCTGTTTAAAATGAACAGATACACTGTTATTACTTGCATTACATAGAAATGCATTAATGGTCTAAACTCTATGTTAGAATTGCTATATTATATGAATAAGATTCATGTTGCTTGAAATTCAAAATTGTATTTTACATATTTTTATATGTATACCTTATTATGTCTTTAATTTCAACTAAATCAAATGCTTTCAGAGTGCTCACTTGTAACCCTATTGAAGCTGCTGATTAGCAGTTTATATGATGACTAATGAAATACACCTGTTTTAGGTAAATAGCCAATGAGATGTCAGATTGTGCTTTTAAATTTGGCGCTATTTTTTAAGGTGATTCAGTCTATGAGTAAGGCCCAAGGCCGAAACATGTTAGACCTCTATCTGTGATGTCGCTGTTATTTTAATCAATTTATAAATACATATTTGGAATTTTAAGAAGCAGTGCCAGCTTTTTCCTTCCATTCTATTGCATTGAACGATCCCTACAGCAAGGCACTGCTTTTACTTTTGATCGAAGTTCCAATTTCCAATTGGTGGCTCAGAAGGGTTATGTGGAAGTAGTTAAGTAAAGGATTGCAGGAGTAAAAGAAAGTGAGCCTGCATCTAATTACACCAGGAACTGGAGATATCAGTATACGATTATACAGTACGGAAGGGCACTTAAAGCGTTCCTACTCTACCTGACTGCAGGATCCAGACGTCTGATGACCGAGGACGACCGGTTCCTCTCTCCTTACAGGCGTGGCGTTGGCGGTGCTGAATAGGAGGTGAGCATGGCGGCAGTAAGTCTCGTATGGCTATGTCTGGAACAGAGACTTCCAATATTGTTGATATCCGGAGGTGTACTATCACTGCTCCTAACTTCATATGTCCCACACTCCTTACCTCTCCACACAACAGATGAATGTGTAGTTCCACCTGTTTATCTGCAGATCCAACCCAGCTTGTAATACCTTCACACCTTGATATATATATATATATATATATATATATATATATATATATATATGATTTATCTTTGTCTCAGGGGTGTGTAGACTTTTTATATCCACTGTATATATACAGTGGATATAAAAAGTCTACACACCCCTGAGACAAAGATAAATCATTTCAAAACTTTTTCCACCTTTAATGTGATCTATAAACTGTACAACTCAATTGAAAAACAAACTAAAATGTTTTAGGTAGAGGGAAGAAAAAATATAAAAATAAAATAATATGGTTGCATAAGTGTGCACACCCTTAAACTAATACTTTGTTGAAGCACCTTTTGATTTTATTAAAGCACTCAGTCTTTTGGGTATGAGTCTATCAGCATGGGACAATTTGACTTGGCAAGATTTGCCCACTCTTCTTTGCAAAAAAAAACTCCAAATCTGTCAGATTGTGAGGGCATCTGTGCACAGCCCTCTTCAGATCACCCCACAGATTTTCAATCGGATTCAGGTCTGGGCTCTGGCTGGGCCATTCCAAAACTTGAATCATCTTCTGGTGAAGCCATTCCTTTGTTGATTTGGATGTATGCTTTGGGTTGTTGTCATGCCGAAAGATGAAGTTCCTCTTCATGTTCAGCTTTCTAGCAGAGGCCTGAAGGTTTTGTGCCAATATTGACTGGTATTTGAAACTGTTCATAATTCCCTCTAGCTTAACTAAGACCCAAGTTCCGGCTGAAGAAAAACAGCCCCAAAGCATGATGCTGCCACCACAATGCTTCACTGTGGGTATAGTGTTCTTTTGGTGATGTGCAGTGTTGTTTTTGCGCCAAACATATCTTTTGGAATTATGGCCAAAAATTTCAACCTTGGTTTCATCAGACCATAACACCTTTTCCCACATGCTTTTGGGAGACTTCAGATGTGTTTTTGCAAAATGTAGCCTTGCTTGGATGTTTTTCTTCGTAAGAAAAGGCTTTCATCTTGCCACTCTACCTCATAGCCCAGACATATGAAGAATACGTACGATTGTTGTCACATGTACCACACAGCCAGTACTTGCCAGATATTCCTGCAGCTCCTTTAATGTTGCTGTAGGCTTCTTGGTAGCCTCCCAGACCAGTTTTCTTCTCGTCTTTTCATCAATTTTGGAGGGACGTCCAGATCTTGGTAATGTCACTGTTGTGCCATATTTTCTCCACTTGATGATGACTGTCTTCACTGTGTTCCATGGTATATCTAATGCCTTGGAAATTCTTTTGTACCCTTCTCCTGACTGATACCTTTTAACAATGAGATCCCTCTGATGCTTTGGAAGCTCTCTGTGGACCATGGCTTTTGCTGTGGGATGCGACTAAGAAAATGTCAGGAAAGACCAACTAGAGCAGTTGAACTTTATTTGGGGTTAATCAGAGGCACTTTAAATGATGGCCGGTGTATGCTGACTCCTATTTAACATGATTTTAAATGTGATTGCTTAATTCTGAACACAGCTACATCCCCACTTATGCAACCACATTATTTTAGTTTTTTTGTTTTCTTCCCTCCACCTAAAAGATTTCAGTTTGTTTTTCAATTGAGTTGTACAGTTTATTGATCACATTAAAGGTGGAAAAATTTCTGAAATGATTTATCTTTGTCTCATTTTTTTTACATCACAGAAACCTGACATTTTAACAGGGGTGTGTAGACTTTTTATATATGCACACATGAAAAACAAAGGCATTTGCATGTGCTCTATATTTGACAGGAGTTATATTAGGTTGTGTTATGTATTCTTTTGATATCAAATATTTAAAAAAATGAATAATAATTATTAAAATTATTTTAAAACTATTTAAAAATGTCAATAATTATTTTAATGATTTATTATAAATATTAAGAACCTAAAAATGAATATTTTTTAATTATTAATAATTTTTATTAATATTTTATATCAAATAAATACATAACATACCCTAACATTACTCCTGTCTGGTATAGTGCACATGCAAATTCCTATGCTCTTCATGTGAGCTATACCTGACTGAAGTTATATTAATACATTCTTTAAATTTCACTGATAAAAAGATGCCAATTCGGGGGGGAACTTCCGGGCAGCAACCATCTTCGTTCACATATTTTGAGCTGCTCTTAGCAGGTGAGATATTTTTTTTAAAGAAATCTACGGTATTGGGAATAAATCAGGTTCTGGACCTTCAGAACCTAACTTATTGAAGATTTCTGCTTCGATTGAGACCTTTAAACTATCTTGAGGCCTTTGCCTCCACCAACCCCCCGGCAGGTGACTGGGAATCCCTGCTGTAACGCAGTCTTCAGTGTAAGTTGCAATTCCTGACCAAGCATGGAGGAGATCTACCTAGTAAGACAAAATTGGATGACTGACTTTGAACATGTGATGTGTGAGAAATTTGACTGCCTTCTATATTGTATGGAACGCACTAATGAGAGGAAGGAGGTATTTAGGTCTTGCAAAGGGACTACTACAGAATCTGAGAAACCAAACACTATGCAATTAAGTGAGACTCAACTCTCAAATGTTTGCCCACAGTCATATGCCTGCTCTCTACCTCCAACTCCGGACCCTTCAGGGGGGGGGGGGTGCGGCCGAATACCTGGTGGGGGAACGGGAGGTTGTGTATATCGCAGCGTAACCAGCTTTGAGTCTGCTCACTGAGATATGCGAGCAACTGGGAAATGCCCCTGTATGTGTTGCTGGGTTTTATCAGTGCCCAAAATCACCTAAAACCCCTTTGAACCAACTCAGAGTGCTGGTATTGAATATTCCATATTCGAACAGTGGTGGAGCTGTACTTCCGATCTGTGTGCCTGGAGTGGACTGGGACGCTCAGAGTCTCCAGTATGCTATGCAGACCTCACTCCGAATGGAACTTTTGTGTTTGGATACGCAAGCTGAACAATATGATCGCCTTGAAGCCTCTGAACTCTGTCTAGATATCGATATTTCTGTTCCCATTGATGCCTAGGCTGGCATTGGATAGAATTGAGTGTTTGCTTTAATTATACTTGGGACTGCACTGCTATTCTATCCCTGATGTACTTTTATATGAATGTTGACCCCCGGGTCTGATAAATCATATTAAGGGACATATAGTTGTATTGTATGATGAGGTAAATGTAGATTGTAAGAAATATGTTCAAACTTTTAACATCTGATATTACTAATGTTGTGTCTTTGACATTCAGGCCGGAAAAGGTAGTCCACTACGCAGCCCACTCAAATTTCAGGGGTCTGTATGTTAAGAACTTGTTGCAGGGCGAAGGGATTACTTTATTATTCACACTTAAAGGGCTGTACCAGAGATTTACTATGATCTACCTCTATTCCCATTGTTTCAAACATTTAATAGTATTCCCTGTGTGAGTCTATTTGTCGTCTTAATTCAAATTATGCGATTTTTTCGCCCCCATATGGTTAACCAGTCCACCTAGTGCTATAGTGTTTGGTGATAAGGGATACTAAAGAGCTTACTTGTATATGCTGTATGAGGGTCTATGCTACTTGTTAGACCCTTATGTGCAGCCTAGTTACATTTATCCTTATATTTTCTTATATTTTATCATAATACAGGAGACTCTTTGCTCTTTGCTAGTTAGCTAGTGAGACAACGATGCCTGATAGATACTTGAGATTTTAGAGGGGAGCATCATATTGTAGTTATCTTGCAAAAGTCAGGTGTCCTTCTTTTGTGTTTATCTGTCTCTATGTAGGTCTAATGGAGGCCTGCACCCTCAGATTGGAGATTAGAGATAATTTAGGTCCAAAAGTGGCCTATACAATACATCTATACAGTTTGATACATTTATCTAAGCCTCAAAAATATGTATAATAGCTTGTATTTAATTGCCCATTACAAGCATGAGTAGTGGGTTATTTACCACTATAATATGTATAGTAGCTTGTATCTATCTAACTGCTCCTTAGAAGCCCCAGTACTGTGTTGCTTATCACTAAAGTATGGATAATAACTTGTATTCAATTGCTCCTTACAAGCAGGAGTAGTGTTATTTTCCACTAAAATTTCTTTTAGTTTATATGGATATTTCTTAATGTTTCGTTCACAATACATATTGTTCTTTAATATTTCTATTTAATAGTTAATGGACCCTGCCATATATCACGCTTTACACTATGAGAGGTTATTTACTGATACACATGTATTGTTTGTTCCCCTTATGTATGTCATGCTTAGGGATTATGTAACCACAAGTCTACTACAGTTCTTTTCCCAGCTATGTAATGTGCGTTACAGTTCAACTTAAATATCTTGCAGTTTATTATGCTAGCTTTAATAAGATTATTTTTCTGCATACCTAAGGCAGGTGTTCTTAGCATATTTGTTCCTGAAAGCTGCACTCTGTCACAAATGTATTGCATATACCGAATGCATATTTATGTATTCAAAACTCTCAACTGGGTTTTCTGAAGCTGCTTTAGATAAAGCCTGGGAAGGTTGGCGTTGACTACTGTATAAGTTTAACCATTGAGTAGTCATTATTTGGCACCCATAAGTCGGTTTGTTAGCTGCAGCTGTTATTATGTTAAGTATAGCCCATGAGTGGCTTATCAGGTTTTCTATATACATGTAATAAATAAAATAAGGTTCTAACTTTTAGATGGGATCCAAAAGTGGTCCCTTAATTATGATTTGCCTTCTACAAGTCTCAGAACTTACGTATTGAAACTACAAGGAAGAACACGATGTGCAGATTTAGAAGATTGTTTATAGTAACAAGAAAAAGTTTGAGTATGTTGCTACTTTGTATTGAACACTCCTCTGTCTAAGGCTTGTGCAGTTCAGTAGCATTTTTATATACCAATGTATGATGATCTAGAGTAATACTTAAACAGGAGATTTCTCATGAAGTGGATATTTATAAATATATATTAAGCCAGACCGCACTGACTCAAATGAGATGAGAAAAGGTAACAAGAGGAAAAAGGATTACTCTAATTTGTACATAAGGTGAGCAGGTAAGAGATGAATATCAATTAATACAATTTAGGATACTGATAAGTAATAAAAGTGAGAGAATACAAACAAAGTAGCAAAATCAGTAGAAAAGCTGACAGAGTAAATCACATTTGGTATGATGATGAGGCTGTATACATCATGACAACTTCGGTAAGTTTTCCAGAATTATTGTTAGTAGTTATGGTAGCAGTACTGTTGCCTGATATGACAATCTGTTGTAGTAATAGGAAAGTACTTATAGGAGGTTGCAGGAACGAACGAACTTGAATACATGGAACGGAACTGGAGTAAGTTTGACCGCAACGCACTAAACACAGAAGGAGGCGGTCCGGAGAGACACCTGACAGGCACAGATCACAGCGAGATTTCACCTTGCCAGGATAGATCCGGGTAGAGCTGCTTAGTGAGCTGGAACAGAACTACAAATGGCTAGCACTGAGAATTTCCACAACAGGGGGAAATTACTTCAATAACAAGCAAAGATGATTAGGAAGTTAGTGCTTATAAAGGAGGATAAGACCTCCCTGAATTAAAGGAATAGTACATGAATCTGGATCACAGTATAGTGGAAATATATACAGAACATAACAAGAGTCAGGTGTGTGAAGGGTCCAAAAATGGCCCTCATTATCAGTCAGAAGGCATGCTATGTTGTACTATAAGATGTGAATATTAACCAATGTGGTCTTTATTGTTGTCTGTAGTAGGATATGGTGCTCAGCGTTTTTTACTGTATACAACTGTGAATTTTTGCATCAGTGTCTCACATTGTAATCTGTTTATTCTGTACTGCTCGGTGAACCTTAATGAAAAAAATTATTTAAAAAAAAAAAAAATTATTTAAAAAAAAAAATTATTAAAAAAAAAAAAAAAAGATGCCAACTCCACAAATCTATCACATATATAGACATTGTGCAGTGTCATTTAGATTATATGCTTCTTTTATATTGGAAACGTTTCTGGTTTTAATAAATGTATTTATTATGTGTTAATTTGCTTAAAAGTGAACTAATATGTTTTATCTCAACTAAAATTTACATTGTATTTCTCTATTTCATGCAGCATCGCCAAAGAAAGGTATAGAGGAAGAACCTCGGACTGAAGATGATTTTCCCACCCATTATTATTACTATTATTATCAGTTATTTGTAGAGTGCCAACAGGTTCCGCAGCACCCATGGAGGGTTCTTCTTGCGACTCCAGTAAGGAAGATGGGATCCAGTTTATGAAATTCCACCCGTCCCCAGCTTGTAGGTAATGTGTCCCCTCTGACTCCAGGAGAGCACTATGCCCTGTTCGCCCTGGGACAAGTTTGTGCACATGTCCTTTCCTCTCAGCCCCTGGACCTCTCCAAACCTGTGAGGCCTCCCCAGCATTCCCCGCCACTTCCACCACCACCTGTATCACTAGAGCTTTCTGCCCCACATGTGCTCTACCCCGCACCACCACAACAAGCTCAACCACCTCCACAGGCTGCAACACAAGGGGAAGGAGCAGACCGAGAACAGCTGAGGGTCTTTACATCTGCTTAGATTTAGGGGTATTTAGACATGGGGTGTTATGGTGATTCAGGAAAGCGCACAACTATGGGTGTTAAGTATTTCCTACTTTTCTCTCTCCATTGTGGTCAATGGGAGAGTACATTTACAATATTGTGATATATACACGCAATGAACAGAAGTTGAGTGGTGTTAGCATGTGAGCAGGAGCAGTAATAACAACTTAACTTGAAATCTAGCCCAAAGTCTCCAGGTGCAGAGTCAGATAGTGAGAGAAATGCAAGAAACATGTGAAGAATTATGTAGACAAAACAGCCTGTTGGAGCAACTGGTGTGCCTACAACAAGAGAGGGGCTCCAACACCACAGAGCACACAGGTTGTGCCTCCCCTGATGGCCCCCCTCCTAAGATGGTTGCTCTGGCCTTGACCTCCTGCAACTCCCAACATTTTTTTTTGCCTCTAGTGCCAGCCTCACCCTCCTCCTTCTCCTAAATTCTGAAGTAAGCTTTTTAGGTTTTTTTACCATAACTCATGCACAAATTATATATCTGGATTCATTATTTTAATCTATGCTAACATATTTGATATTCACAACTAATATAGAGAAGAATCATATATTTTAATAAGGTATTGATGCTATTGTATTTGATATATGCTAGTATGGTAACTTAATCCAATGTATAACAGATATGGCCAGTAAATTTGCATCTCTCTGGGTGTACAATGTAAAATCAGATATAAAGGCCCTCATCTATTTTCCGTCTGCTTCTGCCCCTTGTGGTGCTGACATTTTTATGTCATGACATCTAAAATAGTGTTAGATATTGCATAACCATTCCATCGTATCAATTATTTTCTACAATATATTTTTTAAGAGGTTGCATATGTAATGACGCAAAAAATATTGTGTTGTTGTACTTTTAAATAGTTTTTATTCATGCGTAACACTGTAAAATCCACTCAAATAACCATTATGGACTGTGTCTTTTATTGTTGAAGATATAACTCCTTGTATGCATACGGACAGTGTTTAATGTCATACGTGTTCTTTTAGCATGGGCTATAATCTTTAATTGCTCAAAGATCAGCATCCTTGTATGGCTTATGGCCTGTGTTAAGCCATACAAGGATGTTGATCTTACTATGGCTTATGAGTTATGACATATGTGGGATTTAATCATGGACTATGTTAATTATTGCTAAAAAAAAAAACTACCTCCAGGTATGGCTTATGGACTGTGTTATGCCATATTTGGGATTCAATCATGGACTGTGTCTTTAATTGCTCAAATATCAACATCCTAGTATGGCTTATGGACTGTGTTATGCCATATGTGGAATTTAATCACGGACTGTTACTTATTGCTCAAAAACCTACCTCCAGGCATGACGTATGGAGTGTGTTATGCCATATGTGCTATTCAATCACAGACTGTGTTACTTATTGTTTAAAAAAACTACCTCCAGGCATGGCTTATGGACTGTTATGGCATATTATGTGATTCAATCATGGACAGTGTCTTTAATTGCTCAAAGATCAACATCTTTGTATGGCTTATCGATTGTGTTATACCATATGTGGGATTTAATCACGGATCAATTTATTGCTCACAAAAATACCTCCCAGTAGGGCTTATGGACTATGTTACACCATATTTGGGTTTCAATCATGGACTGTGTCATTAATTGCTCAAAGATCAACATCCTTGTATGGCTTATAGACTGTGGAATGCCATACTCATGGAGTGTTTTTGTTTAAACCCAGGCTCTGTAGGACAGGTGGCTGAACCTTCAAAGAAAATTTAAATATGTTCAGTTAATGTAATGGATACAACTTTAGCCTGATGTTTATTAATTATTTTTCTTTACAATTTTATATAAAGTGGTGGTGATAACATGTTTATGAATTGTGGTGATTTTACAAAATGAATCTATGGTTAAATGTAAGGTATTCATTATTATTAATGGTGGCAGTCACATGTTTGCTCACTTGACTTGCTGGAGCCCTCTGAATCTTGCCTACATTTACTATGTAATATATGTACTACTATAATTATATTTGTAGTGGTGGTGGTGTGCACATTTTTTTTTTTTTTTCATGAATCTTTTTTTTACATTTTCATTTTTTAAACTAGAATCTTGCACTCTCAGACCAACTGCAATTTACTTGCACTCATTATTATTAAAGAGACATTGTATTTTAGAATTCCATGTGTTCCATATATTATGTCGTTGCAATAACATTGAATTACTGTGATGGAAGAATAGTATGCCATTGAACAAACTTAAACTTAGTTATTATTTGAGGAAGTTTTTTCTATCAGGCAATACTATTTGTATAAATAGGCATAATTTGTGCATTAGCATGCACTTGTTATATTTATTCAAAAATATCATTTTACCTGACTTACTACATTGTCAGCATAAATAAGTTGCAATTATGTTAATGTGTTAATAATTAATGCACCACAACCTTTTAAAATAATTCACCATAAATTCTCTTTAATAATATTCATATCTCATGTATTCAGTAAAAAAAGAATTTTCTGAATATAAATATTTGACATGAATCCGGTGGTGTCATCTTCCTTATTTAAATGTGTCCTGAAAAAGATTTGACATTAAACTTATGTTTCCATCTCATTTAAAAGCATTTATTTAAAAAGTTGACAGTATTTTGGTGTTATGATATTCTTCATCTGCATGTCTTAATAAAAATAATTCCTTCTGGGTTTTTTTGTACATATGTTTTATTTAATTTTCCTTACATATGTTACATATAGATTTAAAACAATTATAGTCCTAACACTTGTCTGCCTTTGATTAAAGTCCTTCTTTCTTTAACAGATTTTTTAAACATGTTGTGATTGTCTGGCAAGTTATGAGTTAAAAATAGGTTTGTATAGAAGTAATAATACTTATTTGTTTTTAACGAGTGCGAAATATGGTTGTTAATATTTTCCCTCCTCCCTCTTGCATCAAAGCTTCTCGAAAAACTAGCTTATTCAAGCCTATCCCATTTCATTACAATAAACTCCCTCCTTGACCCATTGCAATCTGTATTTTGTCCCCATCAATCCACAGAGACAGCAATTGTTAAGGTTACCAACGACCTACTTACAGCAAAATCAAAAGGCCACTTCTCTCTGCTTATCCTCCTTGATCTGTCCGCAGCCTTTGACACTGTTGACCACCCTCTTTTGCTCCAAACCCTCCAATCCTTCGGCATCTGTGACACAGCCCTCTCGTGGCTCTCTTCTTACCTGTCAAACCCTACCTTTAGTGTAGCCTTCTCTGGGGCCTCCTCTGCCCCGTCACCACTTTCTGTCGGAGTACCGCAATGCTCTGTCCTCGGTCCCCTTCTCTTCTCAATCTACACGTCATCACTAGGTTCCCTAATAAAGTCCCACGGTTTACAATATCATTTGTATGCCAACAACACCCAAATCTACTTCTCTGCACCAGACCTATTTCCTTCCTTGCTAATCCGTGTCACTAACTGTCTCTCTCACATCTTTAACTGGATGTCCTCTCACTACCTCAAGCTAAATCTCTCCAAAACCGAGCTCCTTATTTTCCCCCCTTCTTCTAAACTCTCCACCCCCAATCTCTCTATAACTGTCGACAACTCCATCATTACCCCTACCCCACATGCCCAATGTGTCGGGGTCACATTTGACTCAGATCTTTCTTTCACTCCTCACATTCAGTCATTGGCTAAAGCCTGCCGCTTCCACCTTAAAAACATCTCTAAAATTAGACACTTCCTTACACAAGCCACAACTAAGATTTTAATCCACTCTCTCATTCTTTCCCGCCTCGATTACTGCAACTCTGTCCTCTCTGGTCTCCCCACCTGCCGCCTAGCTCCTTTACAATCCATAATGAATGCCTCTGCCAGACTCATCTTCCTTACACGTCGCTCTTCATCTGCTGCACTTCTCTGCCAATCCCTTCACTGGCTTCCTCTTGCCTCTAGGATCAAACACAAAATTCTCACTCGGACATGCAAAGCCCTCAACTGCACTGCTCCCCCCTATATCTCAGATCTTGTCTCCAGATACTCTCCTTCCCGTCCCCTTCGCTCTGCTCACGACCTCCTACTCTCCTCCTCTCTTGTCACCTCATCACACTCCCGTTTACAGGACTTCTTCAGACTGGCTCCCATCTTGTGGAACTCTCTGCCTCGCTGCACAAGATTCTCTTCTAGTTTTAAAAGCTTCAAGTGCTCCCTAAAGACTCTACTCTTCAGGGATGCATACAACCTACGCTAACCTTTCTTTATACCAGTTCCTCTCCTCCATTGCTATCCCCTGAACCCCCTTAGCATGTAAGCCTAAGAGTCCAGCTGTTTGTAGATCACCTTCTTAAGAGATGACTACAACAGTGCAACTCTTGGCAGGGCCCTCTACCCATTTGATCCCTATAATTGTTTTGTTGTACTCCGCGTTTGTTTATAGCGCTGCGGAATCTGTTGGCGCTCTACAAATAACCGATAATAATAAAGGTTGTAATTTTATTTAAATCATTACATCTTAACAATTCTTTAATAAGATATATGTTGAACAATCTGTTGATTAACATACATATATGGCTTTCATCAATGGTTGATAAAATAACTGAATCATTAACTCTTAACAATTATTTAATACTACATAGGGTTAGAAACTTCATACCCACCATATATGGCAGGGAACAATTGTTGAAATGTAATGATTTAGTCATTGAAGTCACCAATATTTATCACCATATATGGTTTAAAAACTATTGCTTGCAAACGATGTGTAATTGAACACTGATTAAGATTGAAAAGGCTCATTACTTGTATGCTATTATTTATTTTAAGGCCATATATTACTAGGCAATCATAAGAACAAAATATTAAACATGTGTTAAAGGGACAGCCTTCACCAGAAGTTTTATTGTTTTAAAAGATAGATAATCCCTTTATTACCCATTCCCTACAGTCATATTAATATACTTTTTACCTCTGTGATTAACTTGTATCTAAGCCTCTGCAAACTGCCCCCTTATTTCAGTTCTTTTGACAGACTTGCATTTTAGCCAATCAGTGCTGGCTCCTAGGTAAATCCACGTGTATGAGCACAATGTTATCTATATGGCACACATGATCTAATGTCCTCTATTGGTGAAAAACTGTCAAAATGCATTCAGATAAGAGGTGTCCTTCAATGTCTAAGAAATCAGCATATGAACCTACCTAGGTTTAGCTTTCAACTAAGAATACCAAATGAACAAAGCAAAATTGGTCATAAAAGTAAATTGGAAAGTTGTTTAAAATGACATGCCCTATCGAGACACACCTGTTCCGAAGGAGGAGCTTAGCACAGGTAGCTGAGTGTGCTCCAGTCCCACAGCGTTTGGTGATGAATTTATGCACCCGGCCCTGAGAAATTAGAGCTGCTGACTGGACTAGCAAGATTTACCGCACCGGAGCACAGGACAGTGGAACTTCATCCCACTGTAATGAGTTTCCCTAACCCTGAATAGACTTCCATTCCATTCCATTCAACAATAAGAACTCAAAGCTGGACAGGTATACAGTTACAGCTACACAAGTCCTTTCCCAACTACCCTCCCCTCTCTTCCTCTCTGACCATATATGTGAGGAAGCAAAGAAACAAAGGTGCTGCAACATATTGAGAAAGCCTGCCTCCCTTCTGCTTCTTCTGTTCCCGGAACCTGCTGACTTTTTTTCACTCACCCACCCGGCGGCTGTAGGGAGTAGCGTCGGCTCTTAGGAGTGAAGTGGATCCTGGTTCCCCTGCTCTCGTCTCCCTGGTGGCCTTGAGTGGGGCCGCGTGATCAATTTCCTCCTCCCCCACCGGTGCTGCATGGGAGGAGGCGCGATTGAGGTGGTGCCGGTCCCTGTGGCTGGAGAGGCGGAAGGGCCCCGATTTCGTACCTGGTTAACTTTGAGCAGATAACCAACAGCTGGAGTCCTCCTCCCCCACCGGTGCTGCAAGGCAGGAGGCAGGTTCGTTAAGCCTGAGGTACAGGTCCACAGAGTGTCCGGAAAACGCCATATCCAAGTGGGTGAGTGCCATAAAGAGGTGCTTCTGGATGCATTATCTCTCAGCGGGCATTGATGTAAAGGGGGAAGCCCTAAAAACATATAAAGGAATAGAGAAGAGAAGAGAATTGTAATCAGGGCATATTGACTGGCTGGTTTAACTTTGTTTTTTTCCTTATTTAAATGAAGCACTAGATTTAATGCTGTGATAAAGGAGGGAAGGAGGGGAGGAGAAGAAAAGCCTTAGTTGGTGACAGAAGGGGCTAAATAGCTGCAAGTCACTTGGACTAATATGTTAGATAAACACCTTGTGGATAATAAACGACACAATGCACTATACCTTGGCTGTCAAATATACTGGTTACTGAATAGGAAGTAACTGCTTGCTTCGATCTTTGTTATTTTCCCTATATAAAAGACTCAAGGAAATTGAAAAGACTTTCTTTTTTTTTTTTTTTCTTTTTTTTTGGCCTTATTGCTTAAGTTAACACAGAGCTGCCTTTGCTTTTCTAATTTTTGATGTTGTGCTTTCTTTATTGTCTGGCAAAAGGTCTATATGGTCTCTATTCTTGCCTATAATGGTTAACTAACAAATGACTGTATCTATCCAAAATTTCAAAGTTAAGGACCTGTACAAGAAAACCCTCCCTACACTTTGTAGAAGACAGGTGGATTAGAGGAAAAATACTTTGTTCTACTCCAACTATATGAGCCATCAATCCCCTCTCAATATCAAAATAAAAGAAGAGAGGAGGGAAGGAAGGTGGGAAGAGGGAGAGAAAGAAGAAAACTAAAGAAATAGATGGACATTACCCTTGCTTTAATTAGGGGGCTAAAATCTTATAACTTAAGTTATATTACAGTATCAAAATTATTTTTCTCTATACTGCAAGGGGTTAACCTATTGCAACTACTGACAATGTAATAACACTGTACTGTTTATAATCATAACTCTTCTTCCTCCTTAAATAATTGCTTTCAATGCTATCCCTCTTCCCTTAGGGTTAAGCAACCTGTCTTTCTCCCCCAGGGTAGTAGGAGAGGGAGTGAACCTGGTGTGGAAAGGTTAATTAAAACCATCTTCCTATTGTTAAATAATAGGTCACAAGAGTATTTACCTCTATACTGGGGAATCTACCCTTCCACAGAAGACAGATGCCTCCAGTCCCTGGTTTAAATAAATCATTCTAGTGCTGCCCCCTATAGGCTTCAAGGTCTTTTTGATACTAATGTTTATTTCTGTTGCCAACAATCTGAAAGAGAATCTCTATAACCTTGGTTTGTTTATTTTGTCCCTCCCCCCCCTCCCCTTCTATTCCATCTCAGGGATACTTTTAGTATAAAATGTCTCCCCCCTCATGAAGATTTAATATTGGGGAATCTAATTACATCAGATTTTCTTGCCGTCAGGCTAATTGTATTTTAGAAGTACATAGAATTTGGGTAATATAGGTCAAGGGCTGATTACAGATATTGTTACGGCATGGACCTTATGGTTATATTTGTTGAATAAGTTTAACAGATTTTCAAAAATTATAAAAATGCAGTGGTGCTATATATGAGACGCTGTTGTCTGACTGCTAGCTGAGCTAAACAGGACAACAGAAAGAGTTAGAGGTGGCGCCTACGGCTAGCTGTCTTAAAATAAATTAGAAAGTGATAATTTATAAGATCAAATAATGTGAATAAACGTTATAATATAAAAAGGTGTTTTGTGGAAATAATTTTACCAAACAAAAGTATTGGAAGAGTGAATAAATAAAATATTTTATTGAAAATAGATATCAATCTAAATGTATTACAACACAATAATGATAGTATATAATGTGTTCAATATAATAAAAATTATTGGATACGTAACTTGGTGGCTGGATTCTATAGTATAGATATATATTTACTAGATGCTGGTTAGATATCCAGTGAACGAAATATACTCCAAAAAAAAAAAATATATAATAATAATATCAATAGACACTTAAAAAGGCTCAAAAAAAAAAAAGAAAAAAATCAAAATAGTTCAAAAAGAACAAAAACAATAAGAACATTTTGAAAAAATGAGAAGAAATAAGAAAAAATGTTTGAAAAATGTAAAAAATATATAAAAAAAATTATATGAAAAAATAAAGAATATATGTAAGAAACAATGTTTCTGTTTAAAATTCACGTTTTAAAATTGCTGCAGCGAAAAAAAAGGGTAATAAAAACTGACACTTGAAGCTTTGTGTGTAATCAACTTCTTTGGGTATGATTGTGTTACTGGATGTATATGTAAAGTCTCTAGGTTCCCACGTGGATCTTTTAATCTTCACAACAATCCTAGGAGTTATGTATCATTTCCTGGAAAAGTTTATAATGTTGCTAATCTTGCACTAAAGCCATAAAAACTTGTAATCCGAAAATTTTGATAATATGTATCAATTTCAATATTAGTATTGAAAGTAAGGTATATATGAGTCTTCTTCTGTAACAATGTTGTAAATTCTTACTAAGGTGCAATTCCTTTTGAAGCGGAGCAACCAATGTTGTTTCAAAGGGGCTCACTTGCAGTTTTAAGGTAAATCTCTTTACATATATTTATATGTGTTGCGTGAAATCTTTTCAACAGGGGCAAGAATTCTTTCTGCAATCTTGTGTATGTTATATTATCTTCATAGACATACAAATGAATAGAATTTCTTACCCGATCCTATAGTAGTTCTGTTTACAGTGCTGCCGATAATAGTGTGTAGCGGCGTTTTTCTCCGGACCGGAAGTAGCTGTGTAACGAAGGGTCCGATCCTCACATACCTTCCTTAATATCGGTAAAAAGGTGAAGGGAATCTTTTTCCGCGATCTGCCAAGAAGCTCCTATCGTCCAGTGAGTTGAAGAGTTTCCACTTTCAGATGGACGGTTTTGGGAGCAGAAGAAAACTATAACTGGCCAGTTATTTGAAGAGTAAATGCTGGAGCTGGTTATCTTCTACGCGTTTCGGCTTTTTGGACACAAGCCTTTATCAAGTATACCAGATCCGGCTTCTCCCAGCTATTTAAAGGGTTTCCTGTTAACCCTTCATGGTTGGAACATAATTTGTTAGCATGTGCAAGTTCCCTTGTAGTTATAGAAAGGTCACCACTTAATATTGTTATTTATATCCTTTAATCCGTAATTTTGCCATCATATATACCTTAAACATGTGTTAGTAATTTATTATAATTCATGGAGAAAATTGAACTCTCTTAATGAAGAATGGATGTTTTTTTGAAATTAGCTCAAAGGAATAGGGTTTTTTGAAAAATGAACAATATGAAGAAATATATATGTATTATATATTATGTTTTATTTCTTCCTTGAAAAACGAACCAGAGGATAAAAAATGAATTAAACAAGAAAAAAATATAAGAAAAAAATATAAGATTTTTATATATATAAAAAAAATATATATCTAAAATGAACTAAAAATAAAAATAAAAATGAAAAGTGAAAATATGAAAAATAAATATATATATTTAAAAATGTTTCCATATATATAAAAAACATATATATGTATATATGCTATATATAATGAGCCTGTGTCTAAAAATATTGAGCCAGTGTCTAAAGATATTGAGCCACCACATGTCCATTGATCACTCATGAGCATGTGACATTCAACTCTATATTGGATTACTAGTATGCTCATTGATGGTTTTAGAGAGCTCCCAGCCTGTCAATCATTAATCGGCTATAACATTCATCTCTATGCTCCATTATTATATCAATTAGCCAACGTTTTAGAAAGAACATCTGGATATATCATAAGAACCTCAATGTGTCAGTGATTAACCCATATGATATACATGATGAAAAAAAAATATATATATAGAAGGAGATTAACCATTATTTTTTTCAAAATTTGATGTATATGATAAATAAGAAAATCCTAATATATAGGGTTAATATATATGACTCATAATGACTATAAAATTCTTTTAAAAATCTTAATTCTGTTTGTGGAGATTACCCTCTAATCTGACTGAAGTACAAGGTTTAGGATTTGGATTGTGATCATTTTATAGGAATTTATATCAGAAAATTTAGATCTAGTTCATTATTGAGGCCATTGGGGTGTAATGTCCCGAAGTTATAAATGAATTCTGCTTCTTGTTTCTGAAGTTTTTTCCCCATATTTCCTCTTCTCCCATCTGGTAATATTTTCCTAATGCCCCAGAACTTAAAATCCTCTAGTCTACCTTGATGTATTTCTTTGAAATGTTTATAGAGGATGGTGTCCACTTTTTCATGTTCAATAGCCAATATATGCTCTCTTATGCAGTCTTTGAGTTTTCTACTCGTTTGACCAAAGTATTTTAAATTGCATTGGCATTGGATCAGATATATGACATTAATATCTGTACATCTAATTATGTCAGAAATTTTAATCTCTCTCCCTGTTTTGTCAGATTTGATGTTTTTTAGTTTAGTGCTATATTTGCAAGATTTGAAAAACAATCAAAAACTCTAATAGAGAGATTTGAACAAAAAGGTTATGATAGGAGAAGAATTGAATTAATTGCAGAAGATGTGAGGAGTACAAACAGAGAAGATTTACTATCAAAGAAGAATAAAGATACTGATAAAAAGTTTGATATGGGAATTCCAATTATAACAACATATTCCACACAATACAAACTCTTTCAAAATATAATTAAAAAACACTGGCATCTTCTATTAAAAGATCCTATTTTGGGCCAAACATTACACAAACAGCCAAAATTTATTTATAAAAAAACTAGAAACTTGAAATCTATTTTAGCCCCTAGTGAAATTAAAAACACTAAAAATAAAAGAATGTTTGACAGAGGGATATTAGATCAGAAGGGAGAAAAAATTGAAGGTTTTTACCCCTGCCATGGTTGCAAATCTTGCAAATATAGCACTAAACTAAAAAACATCAAATCTGACAAAACAGGGAGAGAGATTAAAATTTCTGACATAATTAGATGTACAGATATTAATGTCATATATCTGATCCAATGCCAATGCAATTTAAAATACTTTGGTCAAACGAGTAGAAAACTCAAAGACCGCATAAGAGAGCATATATTGGCTATTGAACATGAAAAAGTGGACACCATCCTCTATAAACATTTCAAAGAAATACATCAAGGTAGACTAGAGGATTTTAAGTTCTGGGGCATTAGGAAAATATTACCAGATGGGAGAAGAGGAAATATGGGGAAAAAACTTCAGAAACAAGAAGCAGAATTCATTTATAACTTCGGGACATTACACCCCAATGGCCTCAATAATGAACTAGATCTAAATTTTCTGATATAAATTCCTATAAAATGATCACAATCCAAATCCTAAACCTTGTACTTCAGTCAGATTAGAGGGTAATCTCCACAAACAGAATTAAGATTTTTAAAAGAATTTTATAGTCATTATGAGTCATATATATTAACCCTATATATTAGGATTTTCTTATTTATCATATACATCAAATTTTGAAAAAAATAATGGTTAATCTCCTTCTATATATATATATTTTTTTCATCATGTATATCATATGGGTTAATCACTGACACATTGAGGTTCTTATGATATATCCAGATGTTCTTTCTAAAACGTTGGCTAATTGATATAATAATGGAGCATAGAGATGAATGTTATAGCCGATTAATGATTGACAGGCTGGGAGCTCTCTAAAACCATCAATGAGCATACTAGTAATCCAATATAGAGTTGAATGTCACATGCTCATGAGTGATCAATGGACATGTGGTGGCTCAATATCTTTAGACACTGGCTCAATATTTTTAGACACAGGCTCATTATATATAGCATATATACATATATATGTTTTTTATATATATGGAAACATTTTTAAATATATATATTTATTTTTCATATTTTCACTTTTCATTTTTATTTTTATTTTTAGTTCATTTTAGATATATATTTTTTTTATATATATAAAAATCTTATATTTTTTTCTTATATTTTTTTCTTGTTTAATTCATTTTTTATCCTCTGGTTCGTTTTTCAAGGAAGAAATAAAACATAATATATAATACATATATATTTCTTCATATTGTTCATTTTTCAAAAAACCCTATTCCTTTGAGCTAATTTCAAAAAAACATCCATTCTTCATTAAGAGAGTTCAATTTTCTCCATGAATTATAATAAATTACTAACACATGTTTAAGGTATATATGATGGCAAAATTACGGATTAAAGGATATAAATAACAATATTAAGTGGTGACCTTTCTATAACTACAAGGGAACTTGCACATGCTAACAAATTATGTTCCAACCATGAAGGGTTAACAGGAAACCCTTTAAATAGCTGGGAGAAGCCGGATCTGGTATACTTGATAAAGGCTTGTGTCCAAAAAGCCGAAACGCGTAGAAGATAACCAGCTCCAGCATTTACTCTTCAAATAACTGGCCAGTTATAGTTTTCTTCTGCTCCCAAAACCGTCCATCTGAAAGTGGAAACTCTTCAACTCACTGGACGATAGGAGCTTCTTGGCAGATCACGGAAAAAGATTCCCTTCACCTTTTTACCGATATTAAGGAAGGTATGTGAGGATCGGACCCTTCGTTACACAGCTACTTCCGGTCCGGAGAAAAACGCCGCTACACACTATTATCGGCAGCACTGTAAACAGAACTACTATAGGATCGGGTAAGAAATTCTATTCATTTGTATGTCTATGAAGATAATATAACATACACAAGATTGCAGAAAGAATTCTTGCCCCTGTTGAAAAGATTTCACGCAACACATATAAATATATGTAAAGAGATTTACCTTAAAACTGCAAGTGAGCCCCTTTGAAACAACATTGGTTGCTCCGCTTCAAAAGGAATTGCACCTTAGTAAGAATTTACAACATTGTTACAGAAGAAGACTCATATATACCTTACTTTCAATACTAATATTGAAATTGATACATATTATCAAAATTTTCGGATTACAAGTTTTTATGGCTTTAGTGCAAGATTAGCAACATTATAAACTTTTCCAGGAAATGATACATAACTCCTAGGATTGTTGTGAAGATTAAAAGATCCACGTGGGAACCTAGAGACTTTACATATACATCCAGTAACACAATCATACCCAAAGAAGTTGATTACACACAAAGCTTCAAGTGTCAGTTTTTATTACCCTTTTTTTTTCGCTGCAGCAATTTTAAAACGTGAATTTTAAACAGAAACATTGTTTCTTGCATATATTCTTTATTTTTTCATATATTTTTTTTATATATTTTTTACATTTTTCAAACATTTTTTCTTATTTCTTCTCATTTTTTCAAAATTTTCTTATTGTTTTTGTTCTTTTTGAACTATTTTGATTTTTTTCTTTTTTTTTTTGAGCCTTTTTAAGTGTCTATTGATATTATTATTATATATTTTTTTTTTTTTTGGAGTATATTTCGTTCACTGGATATCTAACCAGCATCTAGTAAATATATATCTATACTATAGAATCCAGCCACCAAGTTACGTATCCAATAATTTTTATTACATTGAACACATTATATACTATCATTATTGTGTTGTAATACATTTAGATTGATATCTATTTTCAATAAAATATTTTATTTATTCACTCTTCCAATACTTTTGTTTGGTAAAATTATTTCCACAAAACACCTTTTTATATTATAACGTTTATTCACATTATTTGATCTTATAAATTATCACTTTCTAATTTATTTTAAGACAGCTAGCCGTAGGCGCCACCTCTAACTCTTTCTGTTGTCCTGTTTAGCATCCAAGTTTGCAAATTTGTGAGATTTTTTGCAAACCTAGAGGTAGGCCAGTCTGTCTCACAAAACAGTTTGATACACACCCCTTGTTTCCTGCTAGCTGAGCTAAGATAGCAATTCCAATCAGGCATGAGACCCATATGATATAACATTTTCTGTTGTTAGGTTAAGCTTCTTACCATAGCAGAGAGAGCCTTGATAATTACGTCAGGGGTTGATTAGAGAGACTACTACTGTTTAAGTATGTATCTATCTCTTAATAACAATATATGAGAAAAACATATAGTTGACATAAAGCATACATTTATGACGACATAAGAGATTATGGTTAATAAGTTTTGAAAGTTGTATTAGAAGTCGTGGCCGTTTCATGGAAAGGATTATAGTATAACAAACTATCTTCGTTTATGAATCTGCAGGTATATAGCATCTAACAATCTGGTAGTAGTGGAAGACCCCAGAAGCCTCAAATACTTATCCTGCCTAAGAGGGAAAATAAGAAAATCAATTCTTGGGCCTTCAGAAGGTCACATTATTTCCTTAGATTAAAGGGAGTAATTATTCACATTGGTTGAAAGGAGAGGGGTAGGAGGGACTGAAACTCAGGAACTCTTCCCCCCCTCTAACTTTAGTTTTGTCTGACTGAGCCCTCCTTTATTCCGATATTGAACATACATAGCTCAATATCAGCATAATAACTACTTTCTTTTTGTTATATGTAACACCTTGGCTGGTCAAGTGACTCCCATTCACTTTTTTCATTCTCTAAGCAAAATTTTTTTTTTTTTTTTGTTCTCTTCTTTTTTTTTTTCTGTTTGGTTCACTTTTTTCTTTCCTCTGAAGAAATTACTCACGGAATCTCCCTGGGCTCAAATTTTTTTACCCCAGGGTCACGTCACTAGCACTTGATTGGGTACGGGGTCCCCTTTCACTTTCCCTTCCACCCCCCTTTTTTTTTTTTTTTTTCTCCCTCTTTCACGTTTACTGTCAAGATTGCACAATATAGCACACGGTGTAAGTCTTCACAGAACTGATTTATTCACGAATTGCACAGCACATGGATAAATTCCTTCACTCCCATTCCCTTACTCCTTCACCAGTCATGGCAGCTAAACAGAGAGAAAGAAGGACAAAGGTCGCTCCCGAAGTTTCCTCAGAAGTATCTATACCTGCAGCCTCTATCTTGCCTATAAATTAATTAACCAATGTACAGGCCTTGGTGTCTAGTATCTCTGAGGCATTAACTCCTAAGTTTGATGCACTAAGATCTGAGATCAAGCAAGATATCAATTTACTCAGACACAAGATAAAGTTATTCTCGAATAGGCTAGAAGAGGCTGAACAGAGGGTATCCGATCTGGAGGATCTTACTTCAGCGCAAGGGTCCAATCTTGAAACCAACAATGCACTTATTACTAAACTGCAAAACAAAATTGAGGACCTGGAAAACCGCTCTAGGCGCAATAATATTCACATCATAGGGGTTCCAGAGGGGGGGCAAACTGAAGAATTAAACACATTTATTTCTGAAATATTAGTACAGCTGCTCAAGATTCCTCCTAATTACCCACAGATAGTAGTAGAGAGGATACATAGATTGGGGAGACGATTAGCAAACAGACAGGAAGACAATAGACCTAGACCGATAATAGCGAAGTTACTTAACTTTCAAGATAAGGTCACGATACTACAACATTTTCGCAAAAATCAGCCAATTATGTATAAGGAAAATAAAATCTTAATATTCCAAGACTACTCAGTCGAAACATCCACTAAAAGAAGAAACTTGGCCCCAATTTGTTCAAAATTTATACAACAAGGCTACCAGGCCTTAATAATCTACCCTTCTAAATTAAAAATTTATATGAAAGGTGAGATTCATTTCTTTGACAACCCACAAGAGGCAGAAAAACAATTGCATCAATTAGACATCCAGGAAAAATAAAAATTTTTGGATAAGGATCACAATTATAGATCTAAGAGTTGGTTAGAATGGATAGAATTAGTTCTGTTCATTTTTTTTTTCTCCTTCTTCTTGTTTCCCTTTTCTCCCTCTCTCCCCTCCCGCTCCCCATCTGGGTCTCCCCCCCATCTCGGGTGAATGACTAGTCCAGTTGCCAACTTTAAATTAATCTCCTGGAATGTGGGGGGTATTTCAACTCCCATCAAAAGAAAAGCGATTTTAACCCACACAAGGCGGCTTAATTCTGATATTGTCTTCTTACAGGAGACCCACCTAACCCAGGTGGAAACTTTGAAGCTTAGACAAGGATGGGTAAAAGAAGTCTATGCCTCACCAGGTACCGGCAGGAAAATGGGGTAACCATATTAGTGGGAAAAAGGTTAAAAGAAGACATTTTACAGGTCTTGGCAGACCCTGAGGGGAGATATATATTTTTAAAAATTAAAATTGATAAGGTTGTTTTTTCACTTTGTAATATATATGCACCCAATTTTATAGATCTCGAATTTTGGAATCAGCTACAGGCCAAAATTCTTGCCTTTAGGGAAGGATATTTAATCCTCGGAGGAGACCTCAATATGGCCCCTCACTGTCCTCTGGACAGATTAAGGGAAAATAGGGAACAAAAAAAGAATAAAAAAGATAATCTAGAATCCAAATTATTGGCAAAAATTAAACAAAATTTGAATATTAGAGACATATGGAGGATTCAGAATCCTGATGTTCGGGAATTTACATGCTTATCTAAGGCACATAAGACTCTGTCAAGAATCGATCTTTTTTTAATCGATGAAAGGTTGTGCACAGCTAAAGTAAGAGCAAATATTTTACCTGTTTTCCTCTCTGATCATGGACCAATCTCTCTGAATTTTCAATTAGCAGTCTCTGGGTCGGGCTCCATGCGGTTTCACTTTCCCTCCTTCTTGGCATCAGATATAAAATTTAAAGTACATCTGAGGACAAAATTTGAGGAATTTGTTCAACATAATAGGGAATACTGGGAACGTCCTTTAATTTTCTGGGAAGCAGCCAAAGCAGTTATAAGAGGCGAAATCATTTCCTATAGTGCAATGATTAGCAAAAAGCTAAGATTTAGAGAAAAAGAACTAAATAACGCTGTGATTAACTCATACAATCGTTTACTTCTGACCAAAAACCCGATCAATTGGGCAAGCTATATTCGAGCCAACAACGATAAAGACACATTTGCAATATACAAAGAAACCCAGTCAGATCTAAAATTAAAATCTAAACTATATAGATATGGAAACAAATCCGGCAAATTACTTGCAAACCTGGTCAGGAACGATAGAAAGTCATTATTTATTGAAAAACTTCTTATAGATGGGAAGCTTCATACAGAAAGTACAGATATACATAAAGAAATGGCTAAATATTATCAAGAGGTATACTCCCCGAGAAAATCTGATCTATCTCAGGCAAAGGATTTTCGGAGCAAAATTAGTTGTCCCAAAGTATCGGCAGATGTAATGGAAACCCTTAATACTCCGATAGAGGTGAAGGAAATAGAGAAACCGATCTCTGAACTTGCTACTAATAAGGCTGCTGGGCCGGATGGTTTACCAAGTGAATTTTATAAGATGCTGTCGTTAGAGATTGCGCCCCATCTTAACAAGGTATATAATGCTATGTACATCCAAGGGGAACCGGTACCGAAAGCCTTCTCAGCATCTTACACAACTCTTAAAGGTGGAAAAGATCCAGCACAAAGGGAGTCATATAGACCAATAGCTCTACTAAATGTGGACTACAAGGTCTTTATGTCTATTTTGGCCAAAAGATTGCAAATGATTTTACCAAGTATTATACATAAAGATCAAGCAGGCTTCCTAAATTCACGGAATTCTTCAGCCAAAATTAGAGAAGTCTTAGTGGTAACAGAATATTTTTTTAATGTTGAAAGGGAGGAGAGGGAGGAAGGGGAACATACCCCAGACTTAGCTATTGTGGCTATTGATGCAGAAAAGGCTTTTGATTCAATACAGCATGATCATCTCTTCACTTCGCTAGGTCAATTTGGGTTCAAAGGTAATTTTCTTAAATTTATTTTAAATTTGTATACTCTCCCCTCTACCAGTATAATTGTTAATAACATTGTTTCTTCACAAATTGTGCTTAATAGAGGAACTAGGCAGGGCTGTCCCCTTTCTCCCCTCCTTTTTAACTTGTCTATTGAGTCACTGGCTATTAAGATCAGGTCACAGTTGGACGGTGTCAGGATAGGTAGACAGGAGATGAAATTAGCTTTATACGCGGATGACATTCTTGTTTATCTGTCAAACACTCGAGTTAATATACCCAAGCTCTTACAAATTATTCATCAATTTGGCCTATTTTCTGGGTATAAAACAAACGTAAACAAATCAGAGATCTATTGGCTTAGAAAGAACAAAGATTCTTTTTTGAACAGCCCCTTTAGAATAGTCAAGGATTCATTTAAGTATTTAGGTATAGCAATACCTACGAATCCACTCGACTTATACAACCTCAACATCCCTCCAATTCTTACAACATTTAAAGATAAATTGAAGACTTGGGAAAACCTACCCCTCTCTATATCAGGAGGGATAGCTCTGTTCAAAATGATCCTTCTTCCTAAATTGTTGTATATACTACAGAATACGGCAATAATGCTATTGGATAGGGACATTTGAAGCTTAAATAGCTGGCTTAGAAGCTTCATATGGCAAAAGAAAAAACCTAGGATAGCCCTGAATAAACTGACACAAGCCAAGATATTTGCAGGATTCGCATTACCTAATTTGCGGCTGTATAATCTTTCTTCTTTAGCACGTATTGCGGCAGATTGGATCTCCGGCAATAATTATGTTCTAAACAATACATTGGAAGAGAGTATCTGCGATCCATACTTACCTGGCGCACTATTACACTGCGCTCCAAAGGACATGCCACTTAGAATTAAGAAAATCAAAGCGTTTTTTAATCCATTAAAGGCGTGGTGGAAGATAGGGAAGCTTCTCTCTTTTAACTGCAAGGTTTCCAAATATCTTCCTCTAAGAGGTAATCCATTATTCCAAGCCGGTCTGGACTCAGCTATCGTCAAAAAGTGGTATTCAGTGGGACTGAAAACGATAACACAATTTATCGATGAAGAGAACAAGTGTCTCAGAACATTTGAAGAAATTAAAAATAGTTTTAATCTCTCTAACAAGGAGTTTTCTGCTTTTCTGCAAGTAAGGCATTATGTATCTGGGTTACTGAGGGAGGGGAACTGGGAGCTGGGCGACCTAGAGGACTGGCTTACACTAGTTAAGAAGGGCCGTATGTCCATTTCTTATTGCTATTATCTCTTAGGAGCTGAAGAAGGGAAACTCACCTTAGAGAAAATTGCTCAAGACTGGAGAGCAATCACGGCACTAGAGTATATTGATTGTAAATTTATCCAAAAATCCATTCACAAAGTGGCTCAAGCCACTCTCTCAGCGACATGGAGAGAAGCGCATCTTAAACTGCTACATAAATTTCATTACACACCAGAAAAAGGACATAAGCTTCAGAACCCAAATTTTCATAAGTGTCCGAAATGTTCTTTGGCCGCTGCCGATATCTTGCATATGATGTTTAAATGCCCCCTGATTAGACAATTCTGGCGTAAACTTGAATTTTGGATTAATACCTCTCTTAAGATTTCTCCCTTTGAGTTGTCAGCAAGTTTAATCATTTTTTGCTGTGACAATCAGGCAGAACAACATCTGAATGAAAAGATAATAAGTGTTTCCATTTTAGCAGCTAGATATCTAATATTTAAAAAATGGAAAACGAAAGAATTACCTTCGGTGGTAGAAATAAAAAATTACCTTAAAAAAACAATGCATTTTAGAGCAACGTGATACGAACATCAATAATGAAATTGACATCAGAAAATTCTTTGGTAAATGGGCACCATTTATTAAATCCCTCCCGGTCACAGAAATTGACTATATTATATTTCCCTTTCAAAACACAGAGCTGGTTCTATTGGGGCTATGGTGAATGGATCGGACTAAGGGGAGTGGATGGGGGAGGGGAGGGAGGACTGAGGAAAATTCCCCCCCCCCCTTTTTTTTTTTTTTTTTTGTTTTGTTTTGAGGTACTAGGTTTTTTTTCTTTTTTTCTTTTGAATGGAATTGAGATAACAGAAGTAGTTAAAAAATTCACAAATAAAAATATTTCAACATGAAAATTTTTTTTTTACTAGGTTATTAGACGCCAGAAAAAGCTAAGAAAAATATTAGAGGGTTTTATGTTCGTTCTTGTTTGTTTTATCTTCTCTTTTGCTCACATGTAGGAATACTTGAATTATCAATTGTTTGCCTAATTTTCTTTACTTATTCTTTTGAAATCAAATGTATCTGTATAAACATGTTGAAATATATAATAAAAATGAATATAAAAAAAAAATGACATGCCCTATCTGAATCATAAAAGTTTATTTTGGACTAGACTGTCCCTTAATTTAAAGAAAAACATTTTTGCACTTATGAGTGTATATTATATATACTGTTTATTTTATAGAATACACATTTACAAGGAAGTATATTTTACAGAATTAAATATAGATTAATTAGTAAATAATGTATTATTATTATTATTCAGGAACAAAATCAGTTAAAATGAAATGAGCACATGTGCTTTTCACATTGTAAACATTTTCTTTTTATTATATCCTTTTATTGTCCAAACATGTTTGCAGGAAAATGTATTACTGTTTAGCAACATACACAAATATGCTGTGGATGGCGTGCACAACTATAACCAAATACCACACATTTCTAAAGGGCTACTATGGCTTCTGTATTGAAAAATGAATCATGACCAACTAGTAACACTATTAACTCCCTAAGTAATTATTTTTGAAAACTATAACAGAGGGTATGTACAGAATACATGTGTACGTCACTGATACAGCTTTTGTTATAATAATTTCAGACAATACAAACTTTGTAATATATTTTAATTGTATTTATGTTTCAAAGAGGACTACAAAGAAATGCATTGCAAACTCCAATTATCAAACAATCCTCATTTTGTCAAAATTCAGAGAAAAAAAAAGGTACAGTAGGATAAACAGATAAAACACAGGCAAAAAGACTTTACATGCATTAGTATGTTAATCCTTCTGTAGCACTTATGAGGACTATCATGGAATGCTCCATAAATAAATTATAACTCAAATATCTCATAAGGATTTTACTGGTAAACCAGTATACATACATACATACATACAGTATATATAGCAAACACCTTGACATATAAAATATTCATTTGAAACAAAGTGAATGTGATTTTTTTTTAAATAGAAATACTTCAAACACCTTTGTTCTTCACTTAGAAGAAAATTGTAATTATGTGTGTATATATATATATATATATATATATATATATATATATATATACAGGTATACCTCACTTTACAGCGCTTCACTTTACAGCGCTTTGCTAATACAGCGCTTTGTGGAGCTGAAGTTCAACTTCCAAGAATTTTGAAACAGTGCTGTAATCTTTGTAAAATTGCGAGAAAAGTGACTGGCACCATTTTGCTAAGCGCAATTCACCCTTTTTACAGCATTACAGTGCAATCTGTGTCTCAGTGTTATAGTCTGGCAAGTTTTACTACAGTAATTGTCACTATTTTACAGGTACAGTTTCTAATGAATACTAATTGAATACTGTGCTGTGCTAGTGTTAAACTAAACGTAGCACTATTGCACCCCTAATATATGTTAGTTCAAACATGTTTTCAGGTTTTTAAACAAACTGGCAAGTGAAAAGAAAGCTAAAACTGCCTTGTTTAACTTTAAGGTGGTTTTCACTTTATAGCGGGGCTCCGGTCCCTAACCCGCTGTATGAGCGGGGTATACCTATATATATATATATATATATATATATATATATATATATATATATATATATATATATATATATATACATACAGGGAGTGCAGAATTATTAGGCAAGTTGTATTTTTGAGGATTAATTTTATTATTGAACAACAACCATGTTCTCAATGAACCCAAAAAACTCATTAATATCAAAGCTGAATAGTTTTGGAAGTAGTTTTTAGTTTGTTTTTATTTTTAGCTATTTTAGGGGGATATCTGTGTGTGCAGGTGACTATTACTGTGCATAATTATTAGGCAACTTAACAAAAAACAAATATATACCCATTTCAATTATTTATTTTTACCAGTGAAACCAATATAACATCTCAACATTCACAAATATACATTTCTGACATTCAAAAACAAAATAAAAACAAATCAGTGACCAATATAGCCACCTTTCTTTGCAAGGACACTCAAAAGCCTGCCATCCATGGATTCTGTCAGTGTTTTGATCTGTTCACCATCAACATTGCGTGCAGCAGCAACCACAGCCTCCCAGACACTGTTCAGAGAGGTGTACTGTTTTCCCTCCTTGTAAATCTCACATTTGATGATGGACCACAGGTTCTCAATGGGGTTCAGATCAGGTGAACAAGGAGGCCATGTCATTAGATTTTCTTCTTTTATACCCTTTCTTGCCAGCCACGCTGTGGAGTACCTGGACGCGTGTGATGGAGCATTGTCCTGCATGAAAATCATGTTTTTCTTGAAGGATGCAGACTTCTTCCTGTACCACTGCTTGAAGAAGGTGTCTTCCAGAAACTGGCAGTAGGACTGGGAGTTGAGCTTGACTCCATCCTCAACCCGAAAAGGCCCCACAAGCTCATCTTTGATGATACCAGCCCAAACCAGTACTCCACCTCCACCTTGCTGGCGTCTGAGTCGGACTGGAGCTCTCTGCCCTTTACCAATCCAGCCACGGGCCCATCCATCTTGCCCATCAAGACTCACTCTCATTTCATCAGTCCATAAAACCTTAGAAAAATCAGTCTTGAGATATTTCTTGGCCCAGTCTTGACGTTTCAGCTTGTGTGTCTTGTTCAGGGGTGGTCGTCTTTCAGCCTTTCTTACCTTGGCCATGTCTCTGAGTATTGCACACCTTGTGCTTTTGGGCACTCCAGTGATGTTGCAGCTCTGAAATATGGCCAAACTGGTGGCAAGTGGCATCTTGGCAGCTGCACGCTTGACTTTTCTCAGTTCATGGGCAGTTATTTTGCACCTTGGTTTTTCCACACGCTTCTTGCGACCCTGTTGACTATTTTGAATGAAACGCTTGATTGTTCGATGATCACGCTTCAGAAGCTTTGCAATTTTAAGAGTACTGCATCCCTCTGCAAGATATCTCACTATTTTTGACTTTTCTGAGCCTGTCAAGTCCTTCTTTTGACCCATTTTGCCAAAGGAAAGGAAGTTGCCTAATAATTATGCACACCTGATATAGGGTGTTGATGTCATTAGACCACACCCTTCTCATTACAGAGATGCACATCACCTAATATGCTTAATTGGTAGTAGGCTTTCAAGCCTATACAGCTTGGAGTAAGACAACATGCATAAAGAGGATGATGTGGTCAAAATACTCATTTGCCTAATAATTCTGCACTCCCTGTGTATATATATATATATATATATATATATATATATATATATATATATATATAGAGAGAGAGAGAGAGAGAGAGAGAGAGAGAGAGAGAGAGAGAGAGAGAGAGAGAGAGAGAGAGAGAGAGATGTAAAAGTTGAAATTATGTTTTAGGTTTTTAATATAGATACAGTACTTAAAATTGCAATGCTCTTCACTTAGAAGAAAAAGTTATTTTTATTTTCTATATATATCACAATATACATTATACATCTATGTATATATCTGTATATATTCATATAAATATTTTGCTATAGATATATTTTAAAAAAATCATATATTCGGGTTTAGCGCTGTAGTTCTAGTGTGTTGTCGGATTAGCGCACCCCATAGAAGTCAAAGGAATAAGAAGTTTGTGTGCAATTGATATGCAAAATTCTGAAGTTAGCGCACCTGAGTCTTCCGCTTGCATGCAAACAGTTTACTTTCAACTTGTAATACACGCTAACCCGCTGCTTTAAAAATTAACTTTCGGCATTTGGGTGCGAGTTAAAACAAAAGTGAGCGCGCCACTTGTAATCTGGCCCTAAGTGTGAGCATACTAGATCAGTGGTTGGGGAGCAGTTTTTGACATATTAGTACTTAGGGGATAATGTATCACGTTGCATTTGCAGCTTCTTACACGTTACAGTGCAGGCTCTCACGAGTGACCCTGCAATCACAAACTTAGGATCACAATCTTTTAGAAAAACATATGATTAGCAACATAAAATCACCATTAAAGTTTTTAGAGATTTTTATAGATAAATCATTTTATAAGTTTTTCTAAAGGATTGTAAACAACCCCTATACAAGCAGTTCCTGTTTCTCATCCTCTCTACCACAGAGGGGAAAGAGATAAATTAATCCAAACTCGCTCATCCAGGGTGAAGTGTTGTGTGACATTGCACAAAAGAGCTATTAGGCAGTCTTTAATTTCGCAGAGTGATGCTGCATTGCAAGTGGTGATTGCAGGCGGACAGGTTCTCTGCTTGTGAACCTGTCTGTTTCCAGCTTGATACATTCTCCTTTTTTGGCTATTTTGTACAGATAAATAGTTAATCTATAATCCATAAACCATTTGCTAGACTCTGCACTAAATTTCTATGGTATTTTTGTAACATATGTACTACCTGCATTTGATACCACTTAAAGGCATAATATGAAAGTGATAGCTTTGTAGCTTAATTCTAAACATTCCATCATTTTGAGTAATATTCCTGGTATGGCAGCTCTGGCCCACTGTTTTTATTGCCGCCCGCCATTCACTATAAATCTCCTGACATCCCAAAGTAAAACCAGGGACCACATAAACGCTCCCCCAGATTGCCTTAACCCCACCCTATCTGGCTCTGGTCCAAGATATTATCTAGGAGATATTGGGATGATTGTGTCATTAAGAAGGATAAAGCATTGAGGGGTTAAATATACAGTATCATATGAACATTAGCATTAATTGACAAAATCCATGATTGATTAAGGAAATGTACAAACAAATATAATAATAATAATGATGATTAAAATGATAATGATTACTACTACATATTAAACATGTAAAAATTGTATTTATATATTTATTTTTCCGTCTAAAAGGTTAATTTGTAACTCAATACCACAAGGGAAGATAAAAAGATTCTTATTAATGAATTTAAAACTTCCAGAGACGCTACCATTGAGCATTTAAACAGACAACCTGCTGCTTTATAAGTGTTTGTAGTCATTACAGAACTATAAATAACCTATGATCATAAATACTCCAAAAGCTCTGACTTGCTTACTGACCTTCAACCCTTTTCCTGTCTCCTGTATCTCTCTCTGGGAAATAATAGCATATACCTCTCATTAATCACATATTTATTGTTTTTTGTGTCCTATCTGCAGAACAGTTTCTGTATAACCTTGATTTAATGTCTTCTAAACATGTAACTACCTTTTTAGCATTCATTCTATTATTTATCTATTTTTTTTTATTATTAGCCCAGCAGTGGATCATCCACTGCTTGGCTAATCATTTAAAAAAATTAAATAAATTGCAATATATGAAACTGGACCTAAGCAGTACTAAAGAGTAAGTAAATATATACATTCCTCCACTGTGGATTAATTTAATATGCTTTTGAATGTGATTCTGGCATGAGGTTAGCTGGTTAAAGAGATTTAGGGTAGCCAACAGGAGCAAAGCAAGGTAGAGACTGAAAATGAAGCATGGAGGTGCAGACATATATAAGTTTACTGACTGGAACAGCAGAACTACCATGGGAAGCTGTAAAATCTGAGACAGAGAGAATTTTTTTAAATAAAAATAAACCTTACCTTAATGTGTAAAGTATCAGCATGACATTATACATCAGCCACAACAGCACATGTCACTTCTCTGCTAGGAACAAGTTCCCTCTCACCTTGCACTAGACAATGCTGCTGTTAGGTTAGGTTAAGTCCGGAATCAGACCCAATAGCTGAGTGAATTAAAATAACACTCAGCACACTGAGTAAAACCCAGGACGTGACCCCACGACAACTTCTATCAAACACAGTACTCACACAGACAGAATGGATAACTTGGGGTTTAGAACTGGGTACCATATGTCTTGATGGTAGATAGTGTGGGGTCAAGCCGAGGCATAGTCAGACCAGCAGAATTTGGCAACAGAAGATCAGCCAGTTCAGGGTTAAACAATAGCGTGGTCAGTATAGCAAGGTTTGGCAACTTGTATTCAGGCAGTTCAGGGTTAAACAATAGCGTGGTCAGTATAGCAAGGTTTGGCAACTTGTATTCAGGCAGTTCAGGTTTAAACAATAGCGTGATCAGTATAGCAAGGTTTGGCAACTTGTATTCAGGCAGTTCAGGGTTAAACAATAGCGTGGTTAGTATAGCAAGGTTTGGCAACTTGTATTCAGGCAGTTCATGGTTAAACAATAGCGTGGTCAGTGAAGCAAGGTTTGGCAACTTGTATTCATGCAGTTTAGGGTTAACAATAGAGTGGTCAATTCAGCAAGGTTTGGCAACTTGTATTCAGGCAGTTCAGGGTTAAACAATAGCGTGGTCAATTCAGCAAGGTTTAGCAAATTGTATTCTGGCAGTTTAGGGTTAACAATAGCGTGGTCAATTCAGCAAGGTTTGGCAGCTTGTATTCAGGCAGTTCAGGGTTAGGCAATAGCGTAGTCAGAGTAGCAAGGTTCGGTAACAGGAAATCAGGCTCAGACAAAGTAAAGAAGTTAGAGTACTCACAGCCACGAAAAGACAAACGGGCACAATGCAAACGGATCACCGGAATAAGAAGGCGCCTGACGTCATCAGAGGGAAGTGGCTATGGTGCGTGACGTTGCTAGGCAACGCAGATACGCCAGAGGACGGATCGGCTGGCGTGACAGCTGCATGGCGAGGGGCGTGTGTGCATTCACTTATTCTTCCCACTGACAAATTTCTACAAAGCACTGTTCCCCTAACAAACTTCAGTTAGTTGATCTTAGGGCCACAGCAGAAAGAGCAGGGCTAAGGGGACCAGCAGACTGGATGCTGTCTGTCCAAGGCTGCATGGATACAGTGTGAGAGTCACACAGCCTCAAGACTGAAGAGAGCAGTGTGTGCAGCTGCACTGATGCTCAAATCCTCACATGCCTGCTGCTCAAGCTTTCTGCTGCATGCGCCTACAGTCAACCCTACCCAGAAACAATCCTCACCACCAGAGCAGTTACCTGGTAACAGTGGTAACTGAGGCAGGACCTTTTCTGATGCATTGGGATTGGCATTCAGTGCTGCACATGGCACTAGCTTGGCATGTCACATGACACTGGCACGGTCTGGCACAGTTTCTCACAAATAAATATAAGCAGAGAACTTTTGACTGTGACAGTATTATAAATGACTGTGTGTGTACCCCATGTCACATGACAACATCAGCAGTCTGGCATGAACCAAAAAAATATATATATACTGTATATATATTTTTTTAGGACTCTTGGGCCCCTCAACAAAGACTGGGCCCTGTGCAGCTGCACCTTTTGCCCTGTGTTAAAGATGGCCCTGATCTTTTGTGTTTAACTGATTTTGTTATATGATACATTCATGTTTTATGGAATTTAATATTCCATCTCTTGTATGTAAGATCCAAGAATGGCAGTATTTGAGCCCAGAAGGTCTAATTTTTATGTAAAGTAAAATGTTCTATTTTATTGATATGCTGTAATCAAGCCTCCTGTATATTGGGATTGTAGCTTCTTTAAAAATTCTGATTAAAAATTAGTATAACTTTCACCTAGTTTATGGACAAGGTGAGCTTGGTCTGAAATTTCTAAAATTCAGCCTTTATGTGTTTTAAATGAAATTAAGAAGTTAATATAGTATCTAGCTCTACAACATTGAACTAATGTTTCGCAGGAGTACTGCAAAATCATTCAAATTATTATAATTATTTTCCTCTCAATCCTCTCAATTATGTTAATACCTGCTGTTTTTAGGGCCCCTGAAACATTTTCAACATTGGAATGATCACTAATTAAAAAAATAGCACCATGTTTGTTCTGTAAAAATATCAGATCAGGATATCAGAAAATTCACCAATACGATTCATGGACAACAATGACTTTTTTTGGTGATCACAATCAAATAGCCCAATCCACTTGACATGGTAGATAATTTGAATAATTATATTATCTTTCTCATGTGGAATACATTCTAAAATGCTCACATGTGCCATTTAGCTGTATATATGAATAAATGGTCTAAATAAATAAATGATATATTCATCACTATTGTATAGTCCATCTTTAGCAAGTGGGATGGAAAATTACATATATATCTATGAAATAGATATAGATATCTTATACAGCTAATGTCATCTGTAGGAAACAAGATCACCATCTTAGAGTAATAGATATTCTGCAAAGAAAAACCTTGTTCTGTACAGTGTGGTTTGGAGCTTTGCCAATATTGAAACCTCGTGAATTAGCAGTTTCGTAGTTTACAGTAAGAGAGCTGTTTAAATTCTGTTATAGAAGATGAGATACATTGCAACGTCTTTCTTCCTATGGGAATTAATTTCCAGCACTGTTCTTCTAGATTTTCAATGAAAATCTTGCCAAAATAGAAAACAAGTGTTTCTAAATTAATAAAAAAATGAAAAACTAATATTTTTATTCAGATTAACACCACTCTATCCAATTGCAAAACACACACATAGAGGCCCATTTATCAAAGGCAAAGACCTCGCTAAATGCAGAGAGCAATACGCTCTCCGCATTTAACATTGCACCAGCAGCTGACTCGCGGCCAATAGGCCGCCAGTAGGGAGCTGTATTCGATCGGGTTGATTTCCGGCGATTCCTGTCCGCCTGCTCAGAGCAGGCGGACAGGGTTATGGAGCAGCGGTCTTTGTGACCGCTGCTTCATAAGTTGTGTTTCTGGCGAGACTGAAGACTCGCCAGAAACACTGCCCTTCAAGCTCCGTACGGAGCTTGATAAATGGGCCTGATGGGCTCCATAAACCCTATTAACACTGTTAAAGGGATTTAAAACGCCCCGAAAATATTTTGTGATTCAGACAGACCATACAATTTAAAAAGAAAAAGTTGCAATTTACCACTGTTTTCAAATTTGCGTTCTTTTCATTGTAACTCTGTTGAATTGATACTTAGGTAGGTGTCTGTCTGGTGCTCTACATGGCAGGACATAGTGCTGCCATCTAGTGCTCTTGCAAGTGTATTACATTCTTGCAAAACTGCAGCCATATAGTGCTGCAGACACGTGCACGCTCACAAGCTTACATCCCTGCTTTTCAACAAAAGATAACAAGAAAACAAATTTGATCATAGAAGTAAATTATAGAGTTTTTTCAATTTGAATTCTCTATCGTAGCCATGAGAAAAAAAAATATGTTGGGCTAAGGGGGAATTAAAATTGATTATTGTGGGAGTTATCAACCAGCTGTGTTAGACTTGGAAAGATTGAGAACATTTTGATTAAAATAAAAAAATATCCAATCCCATTTTTCCAGCATCGAACAAGAATTTTGTAAACCTTGGAATTAAGGCCAATATCTGAATTGAGATATTTGAACTGGAAAAGGACGTTTTAGGAGTTAAATTCCCATCATGTTTGATTAAGTTATTGGGGCATATTTATAACCTGTCCGCCTGCTCTAAAGCGGCGACAGAAATCGAATACGATGGGGTTGATTGACACCCCCCAATAAATAGGCCCCATTGTTTTAAAAGATAAACTGTCAGAACAGGAAGTTCGGTTAACTCCTCTAGTTTTGCAATAAATAGAACCCCTAAAAAAAAACTTTATTCTAACCAAGAACTCAGTAACCTATCCCACGTGTGCCCTGAGTGGCTATGAAAGTTGTTTTATATTACAGAGAGTGCTCCAGCAAGGGGACAACACAGATTTGGTGCCAGCCTTGCAGCACCTGTGCCTGGCTGTAAGGCAGTGTCTGATTTGAGGTCTGATGTTGGTGTGGGACTAACAGAGGTGACTCACCTGATGTGGGCAAGGCTGACAGAGAGGCTAGAGGGCCAAGAGTCTAATTTAAAGGGACAGTAAACCTAAAAAAATAATGTTATATTTTTATAACATTATATTAGCCAAACATTTCTAAAACCTAATATTCCCTATTAATTTAAAAAAAAGCGCTGTTTCACAGACCCGCTCTCTGCTCTCTGCTGAGCGGGTCTGTTATATTTACCCGCTCAGCAGAGAGAGTGGGGAGGGAGAGAGAGAGAGAGAGAGAGGGGAAAGAGAGAGAGAGGGAGCGAGCTGCACTTAGTCTTATGGCGCAGTCGGGCCGGGCTGTGACTATACAGCTGGCCCGATGCGCTGAGTAAATATAACAGACCCGCTCAGCAGAGAGCAGGTCTGTGAAACAATGCTTTTTTTTTAAAATGAATAGGGAATATTAGGTTTTAGAAATGTTTGGCTAATATAATGTTATATAATTCTGCACTATGTGCAGAATTGTATAACATTATTTTTAAAGTTTACTGACACTTTAAGTACGTTGCTGACAAAGGGGTTAATGTGTGTTCTTTATTATTACGAATATTCATCAAAAATAACAACAATAATACAAATAAATATTAATTAATTACCTAACCTGATTTAAATCTCAGTCTGGCACATTGGGTCACTTTATAGTATTACTTGGCAAAACACTTATTTAAGTTTGCCAGCCCTTGCCATATCCTAACCTTAACTGTATAGTGGCCCAGATAAGACACATTGGGCTAGATCGTGGAGCTCTAACAGTTACGCCTGAGCAAAAGGGTTTTATCGCAGGTGTTTACGTGCATCTGGATTTTTGCTCGTATTACAAGTTAAAAATAAACACGATTGCTTGAGCGTAATTGAAGTTAACGTGCTTCGGGTTAGCGTGACCTCAGAGCTCTGGTTAATTGTTTTGCAAAACAAAAAATGTGTCATAAAACAAACAAAAAAAATACATTACAAAGTACAGTTAAACTGATAATAACACCATCTAATAAAAATTATTCAAACAAATTGCTTAAACATATGAGATCTCTGGTGTTAGAAAAAAAAGGACTGCAAAGGGATTTAACATAGAAATACATACAGATACATGTCTAAATATGTTTATGTATGTAAGTATGTATATATATATATATATATGTTTATTTGTGTGTACATATATATTAATGTATTTATATGTACATATATGTATTTGCAGACATGAATACACTTATAAATTCATATGTATACATACAGTATATATATATATATATATATATATATATATATATATATATGGTTTGGAGCCCTTTTATAGTCAAGTAGATGAAAACATGAAGAATAATATTTATGCAATATTCTTATTTAAGTGTTATACTGTGTATTTACTGAAATATTTGAAATTCCTATGTTCTGCAAATACCAGAATATGTTCTATGTATTTTTAAATAGATAATCCTTTATATATCTGTATATATAATTATATATATATTTATATATATATATATATATATATATATATATATTATATATATAAAATTGTGTATTTACTATATATATATATATATATATATATACCTGTATATTGTACCAAAATACCGTCAGATATATGTAGAAATATTTATTTATGAATAAATAGAACATATTTTGTTATGTGTAGAACATTGTAATGTGAAATATTCATATTTTCTTGTCGGGTTTGAGCACTTGAGAATATGCAATTTGGCTTGCATGCGGGTAGGGTTTTTTTCCACTTTTTTTGCTTCTTTGACTTCTATGGGGAAATAGGTTATCGCGCATGTATGTTCAGCTTTTTACGCTCATCGGTGTAGCGTGCAAGCGTAACCCAATGTGTGCAAACAGCTTACTTCTAGCTCAGTTAACGCTCAATTGGGACCTTTAAAGTGTCAGTAAACCTAAAAAATAATGTTATATAATGACCCCTATATGGGTATCCATTTCGCATTATATAAATAAAACTCTGGACACATGGATGGGTGTAAAGGCCGCAGCCCGCATTTATTAATAATTAATAAATCAATTCATAAAACTCAACGATTTTATTAACCATAAACATTTAACCTGATAACATAAGGTGCTAGTTCCCAGGGATGTACCTTCCACTGGCTTACCACCAGGTACATCCCCCCCAAACTCTCCCGCCTCTTTAGGGAGGTACCAACTTACTTAACATCCAGATCTAAAACACCCCGCCAGATCTAGACTAACCAAGCCCCCTGCGACAACCAAATACCAGGGAGGGAGGGCGGGAACTTTCCCCTTGCGACTGAAGAGGCTAAAGAGACAGGACCGCTTCCGCTGCGCGCCTAAATTCCCCAGCCCCAGGCTCCACCTCACCCTCTCTAGCCTGCTCCATTCCGCAATAGGGGTCAAATTCCCCTCCGTCCATGCTCTCCTCCAGGGAGCACTGACCCCTATATGGGTATCCATTTCGCATTATATAAATAAAACTCTGGACACATGGATGGGTGTAAAGGCCGCAGCCCGCATTTATTAATAATTAATAAATCAATTCATAAAACTCAACGATTTTATTAACCATAAACATTTAACCTGATAACATAAGGTGCTAGTTCCCAGGGATGTACCTTCCACTGGCTTACCACCAGGTACATCCCCCCCAAACTCTCCCGCCTCTTTAGGGAGGTACCAACTTACTTAACATCCAGATCTAAAACACCCCGCCACAGCACGTCATAACGTGCCTACCCCACCCGGGCTAAGGCCTTCAACACCCCTTCCTTGATGTTAAAATTAAAGAGGTGAAGGCCCACTTCATTTAAGTGTACCCCATCCTTCAAAAAGAAACACCGCCCTGTCTCGCCCTCAAACTCCACGTGGCGAATGCCAACCCCCCCAATCTTAGCCACAAAACTACTAATTGACCTATTTACTTTCTTCCTGGAGGCCTCCAGCTTTCTAACGTCCCAAGCTGCCCTCCACACCGACCTGGGTTCAATGTCCGACCATACAATCACCAGGTCAGGGAACAACTCCCGCAACCTAACCAAATCCCTCTTAATTCTATCCAATAAATCCTTCTGGGATAAAAACCCCAAATCGTTCCCCCCCGCGTGAATAACCAAAATCGCTGGAGGCCGGAATAACCTGGCATAATCCACCACCCTCCTAAGCAACTGGTCCCACTTCAACCCCCGAATCCCAAACCATCTCAACACCACTGTCTCCTCATTGAACTTTAGTTGAATGCCCTGATCTGTCACTGCCGCTGCCTTCCGGGCCCAATAAATGTAGGAATGCCCCACAATCCAACAATGAACTGGACCTGTCAAAACAAAAGAACAAACTAAACTCTCAACTCTAGTCGGACATAAGACTTAAAACATCCAGACTTCCAGCCACCAATTCTCTTAATCACATTCTCACCTAAGCCTAAGTTAGCCGCCTCCGTAGCCGCCCCGATCCGGAAAGAATGTGTACCGAACTCTTCTGCTGCATAACCTAGACCTGCCAAAGCCCTCCTAAACACTGCCAAAAATTGGAATCGAGATAAGCTCGACCCATCAATGTGAACGAATAACGGCTGACTAAAGTTCGGACGAACCGCCAAATAGGCTTCAATAACCGCCACAGGGCAACAACTCCCTCCTGTTTCTTTAATCTGCAACCACCTCCCCAACCCATTCTGGTCCGTTTTAGACTTCCTCAACCATACCCACAACACCCGATCCATAATGGACACGTCCTGGGCCCACAAACCCCCAACATCCCTTCTATTTGCCCCAACCAATTCTGATACACGAAATGCCCCAAAAAATGCTAACGCAAACGCAGCCCGGAATAGAAGGAATTCAAACTTCGAGGAACACACTGTCATTAAAGAATCCACTAACTGCTTTAAGGTATTGAACACCACTGTGTGCCTTTTGTCTTTGGACACCTGACCTCTACCAATTCCCCTGACTGCCAATTGAATCACAAACAATTTAGTTAAATCTTCCCAGCCTAATAATTTGAAAAGAAACCCCATTGCTGCTATGGTTTTTCGAACTTTTGATTTTGACCAACCCCACACACCCCAGTCCCCAATCCATACCAGAAATCCACGAATCCACTCCTCCCTAGAGGATCCCAGACCCTCCTCAATCACAAACTGAAACCACTGCCTCCAAGCAGATACATATGCAACCCAAGTACCTTGAGCTACTGCTCCCCTTGCCACTCGGATTAGATCCATCGCATCAGCTCCCACAGTTCCGGTGGACATCCGACTCCTTCTTTCTCCGCCTCTGGTGCCACTTCCCAGAACCTCTCCCACTGGAAGCGAGAAAGAGCAGCATCAGCAATGACATTCTGGCAACCTGGCACATGAACAGCACGAAATAAAACATTCATTTGCATACAGTCCAACACAAAGATTCCTCAGCAGGCGCACCACCGGCAATGAACTAGATGTGAGCTTGTTAATTGCGAACACCACCCCTAGATTGTCCGTATGGAACACCACCTTCCTATCCCGAAGCCTATCGTTCCACACTCTCAAAGCCACCACCAATGGGAATAATTCAAGGAAAACCAAATTCTTAGTAATCCCCGCCTGTTTCCACTCCACCGGCCACAATCCCACAGACCAACTCCCTTGACAGTATGCCCCGTATCCCACTGACCCCGCTGCATCCGTGAACAAATGAAGTTCCTCGTTCGAAATTGCCTCCCCTTGCACCAGTGCCCTCCCATTGAAATCTTCCAGAAATTCCAACCATACCTTGAGATCCTCTTTAAGGTCCTTCCCTAGCCGGATCCAATGGCGCGGATCACGCACACCAACCGTTGCCAACGACAGCCTTCTACAAAATACTCTCCCCACCGGGATGATTCTGCACGCAAAATTAAGCTTGCCAGCTAACGATTGAATCTCACGAAGCTTCAGCTTCCTCTTCCTCAAGACCCCCACAATGACCGTTTTAAGGTCCTCCACCTTTTCCAACGGGAGCTGACATTCCATTCTTCCGGAATCAATTTCAATGCCCAGAAAACTCAAGACTGTTGTTGGACCCTCCGTCTTTTCATGAGCCACCGGGATGCCAAAGTCATCAGCCACCGCAAAGAAATGCTCCATCAACCAAGCACAATCCGAGTCATCTGCCTTACCCACAAACAGGAATCGTCCAAATAATGGACCATTGACCTCAAACCCGATACCTGTCTCACCACCCATTCCACAAAAGTGCTGAACTTTTCAAAGTACGCACATGATATGGAGCAACCCATAGGCAGGCAAAGATCCACGTAGAAGGCCCCCCCCAAAGAAGCAACCAAGTAAGTGATGACACCGCGGATGCACCGGTAACAGCCGAAAGGCCGCCTCCACGTCCACTTTCCCCATCAACGCTCCCACACCCGCTGCGGACACCAGGCTAACAGCCTTATCAAAGGAAACATACCTCACCGCCTCCATCCAAGGATCAATGCCGTCGTTAACCGATGACCCTTTCGGGTAAGACAGGTGATGGATCATACGGAATTGTCTGGCCACCTTCTTGGGGACCACCCCAAGTGGGGACACCCTCAAATTAGCCAATGGGGGGAGAGGAAATGGACCCGCCATTCTCCCCAATGCCACTTCCTTATCCAATTTCCCCTGAACCACCTCTGGGAACTCCCTTGCTGACTTCAGATTCCCCGAAATTTGACACTCCCCACCCTCTTTGAACGGTATCCAAAACCCCGGAACTAAAGCCCGTTAACAGAAGCTCCGCGTCCCTCGCCTTCCCCCTAACCTTAGCGAACCGTTCTAACCAGGGCACCATCTTTTTTACCCTCACTGGGGTCCTGGCCCTTAGCAGGGTCCCCTGCTTTTCCATTTCCACCTTTCTTGAAGCATCTGACCCAAGGGTGAGAGCCTTCGCAGCCTGAACATGCATGCTTGTACTTGCATCCACTCCCGAACTTGCACTGGCCTTCATTGTATTGAAAACACAGCCCTTTCCTGATGGCCACTGCTGCGCTTCCCCCTGTATTCCCCCCGACTGTGCTACCACTCCCCGGCACTCCCCCCCCCCCACTGGAGCCACGAAAGGACCCCCGTAACGGAGTCATCAACTCCAACCAGACGCCCATGTCCCGGTCGTCCCACCGCATCTCAGGTCTAACTGCCATACGCTGACGAAAATGTTCGTCATACCGCCACCATGCTAAACCCCCATAAGTGCGACATGCCCCCGAAATTTCATCATAGTAGCAAAAAAGGGCGGAACACTGATCCGGGTATTTCTCCCCAATCACTGACGCTAGAATAGAAAAGGCCCTAGACCAGTTAGAGAGTGTTTTAGGCAACTTACGGTATCTCTTCTTCCTCTCGTCTTCTTCTTTCTTCTCCTTGTCCTTTGCGTCTTCTTTGATCTCCATCAACTGTTCCAGGGGTAATAACGAAAATATCTCCAAATATTCCCTCTTCCATATCCTCTCTTTGACATCCTGCGTCAAGTGTATCCCTAATGGTCCAATAGAACACAGGCACGGCCTCCTTAATGCGCACTCTGGTACCTTCACAATCTCCCCTGTCACAGCCCCGTCCTTCTTCTGTCCCTGAAGCTCCCCAGCCACCTGACCAGCAACACCCGCCCCTGCAGCCACTCCCGTTGCGGGAGCCCCTCCTTCTTTCCCCGCACTCCAGGCCGTCGCCACGCTTCCTCCCTGTCCCTCTGACTGCTTCTCAAATTGCGCCAATAATCCCTTTAACCCAGTCACCAACGCCTGTTGCGCCAATCCTACACCATGCTCACCACCATCCACACCCACTGCACTCCTGGCACCCTCACCTGTGGTCCTGGGCGCCGTTGCCACTGCTACCGGTCCGGATTCCTTCGCTCGCTCCGCTCCCTTCGTCACTGACTGATGCCTGACTTCGCGCTCCCTGGGCCTGTATGCCCTCCGCCTCGGCGATGGTGACCTGGACCTCCGTCTCCTGCCGCTCCTATCCGCCGCTCTCTCCAGCCTTCCCCATGTCGGGGACCGCCTGTCAGGCCTATGCCGTGCTCTCTCCCTGGGCGACCGAGAGTGATCCCTACGCTGTCCCGCACTTGATCTTCGTGGGCTATAGCGCTCCAGGGTATCCCTACCCTGAGGCCGTATCTGTGGAGAGGAGACAGTGAGAGGCCTATCCTGATCCCCCCCCCCTATCCCCCCTAACACTCCCCCCCCCTGGACCTCACTTCTGGCTCTCTAACCCCTTCCTCCCTTTGCCCCCCTAAACCTGGTGATAGTGCTCTAATCAATTGCTGTAACGTGGCCAGGTCTCCTACCTGCCGTTGGCCCACTGGTCCAGCTGACGTTCCTTCCCCCGGATCATCCATCTCCAAATCGCTGTACGTGTAGTCAAAGCACAGCGCATCCCCCTCCAGGTCCTGTCCTGCTGGTTCAACAGAAATGTCTGTCCCACCTGCCACCTGGGCCATTTCCTCTTGCCCTAAACCTGCCGTGGACCTGGTCCTGATCCCAGCCTCTTCACCGCACGCGGCCTCCATCGACCTCGTCCGCAGCCGCTCTTGAACCACACCGCCACTCCTTCGATCGCCCGACAGGCCTCCGGATCCACCCCCCCGCCGGGGGGCTCCGTCACCACTGCTCCCGACATCCGGCGACAACCGCACAGGAGGCCGCGACCTCCTCTGCGGCCGGCCGTCACTGCTCCTGCCCTCCGCAGCTCCGGTAAGATTGGCGGCGGCCAGGTAGTCCCTGAGCCACGCCGTTCCACGTGCTGCCGCCATCCGATTTACCTCCTGCAAGACCGCGTCCATACTCTGAGGCCTCTTCACTCGCAAGCTGCACCAACTTTCCCCTTGCGACTGAAGAGGCTAAAGAGACAGGACCGCTTCCGCTGCGCGCCTAAATTCCCCAGCCCCAGGCTCCACCTCACCCTCTCTAGCCTGCTCCATTCCGCAATAGGGGTCAAATTCCCCTCCGTCCATGCTCTCCTCCAGGGAGCACTTCTGCACATATATTAGTGTTATTGTTATAAAACCTTATTTCCCCCTTTGATTTTTTTGTAAAATATGACAGGTTTTCAGACCCGCTCTCTGCGCTCTTCTGAGCGGGTCTGTTTTTATTACACAGCGCATCGGGCCAGCTGTATATATACACAGCCCAGCCCGACCACACCATAACACTAAGTGCAGTTCGCTCCTGCTCTGTGTGACAGCAGGAGCGAGCTGCACTTAGTGTTATTGCGCGGTCGGGCCGGGCTGTGAATATACAGCTGGCCCGATGCGCTGTGTAATAAAAACAGACCCGCTCAGAAGAGCGCAGAGAGCGGGTCTGAAAACCTGTCATATTTTTAAAAAAATCTAATTCAAAGGGGAAATAAGGTTTTATAACGATAACACTAATATAATGTTATATAATTCTGCACTATGTGCAGAATTATATAACATTATTTTTTAGGTTTACTGTCCCTTTAAGTAACACTTCACTTGTAATCAGGCCCATTATACATGTATATTAAAAAGGGACTGCCTTGCGTATGTATGGCTTTTAAAATATTTGAAAATTAGGGCTGCTACAATAATGATTAGGTGTATTTAGCATCCCCAAGATTCCCTAGAACTAATAAATAATGATTATAAGATAAAGCTATTTTTATAAAACAATAATTAACGTTTATAATTTACAGCGGTTTCTGTATAGTGCATCAGTACACCAAGGATAAACAAGTCAATACTGCCATACTTGCCATATTATTTAATACAATATTTAGAGATTGCAGCAAAGGGTATCACTACCTCTGATTATGAGTTATGTTTAATGCTGCAGCATGGAAAGTTATAGCCGGGAATGCTTACCCATACTGTAGGATAGAAAACAATCATTTATTAACCAATGAATTGGTTTAATAGGGAAAACAAATTAATGCAACTATTTTAAAAATATATTAGAGGTTCCAGATCTATGCAGAGCTAGGTTCCTAACCATAACATTCAACATGCAAGTAGTTGACCACAAAGCTAAATATCAAGGCTGCAGAATATACTGGGGTGACCTGATATTCTATTAACTATTTCCACTTTAATTTAATTTTATTTTTAAAGCCCCTTTCCCATGCTTTACCTATCAATCTGTTAAATTAAATACAAAGGAAAAGGGCGCTATACAGCTGACACTCACCTAGATTACGAGTTTTGTGTTATGGTGCGGTACGACTATACCGCTGAAAAATTGGCCATTGCGTCTGGAATGGCCGGTAACGCATATTACAAGTCACAGTGGTATTGCTAGCATTTTAGTCTGTAACGTCTATTCCACACTCAAAAAATTATGTTTGAGTGTGGAATTTTCCATAGCGCTGTATTACAGGTTGTGCGTTCCGGGTAAAATACTTGCGTTATAGCCTATACCGACACAAACCATTCCGCCATCTGAGACCAGTAGTTATGGATTTTACGAAACAAAAATGTTTCACAAAGCTCATAACTAAAATGTTACAAAGTACACTAACACCCATAAACTACCTATTACTCTGCTTTCAGGTACGTGAATAGAGACCCTGTCAATCTGCAACTATTCACTGCACTTTGGTGTTTTTTACTCTCCTGTAACTCTCTTCTGGTACGTGAATAGAGACCCTGTCAATCTGCAACTATTCACTGCACTTTGGTGTTTTTTACTCTCCTGTAACTCTCTTCTGGTACGTGAATAGAGACCCTGTCAATCTGCAACTATTCACTGCACTTTGGTGTTTTTTACTCTCCTGTAACTCTCTTCTGGTACGTGAATAGAGACCCTGTCAATCTGCAACTATTCACTGCACTTTGGTGTTTTTTACTCTCCTGTAACTCTCTTCTGGTACGTGAATAGAGACCCTGTCAATCTGCAACTATTCACTGCACTCTGGTGTTTTTTACTCTCCTGTAACTCTCTTCTGGTACGTGAATAGAGACCCTGTCAATCTGCAACTATTCACTGCACTTTGGTGTTTTTTACTCTCCTGTAACTCTCTTCTGGTACGTGAATAGAGACCCTGTCAATCTGCAACTATTCACTGCACTCTGGTGTTTTTTACTCTCCTGTAACTCTCTTCTGGTACGTGAATAGAGACCCTGTCAATCTGCAACTATTCACTGCACTCTGGTGTTTTTTACTCTCCTGTAACTCTCTTCTGGTATGTGAATAGAGACCCTGTCAATCTGCAACTATTCAATGCACTCTGGTGTTTTTTACTCTCCTGTAACTCTCTTCTGGTACGTGAATAGAGACCCTGTCAATCTGCAACTATTCACTGCACTCTGGTGTTTTTTACTCTCCTGTAACTCTCTTCTGGTACGTGCATAGAGACCCTGTCAATCTGCAACTATTCACTGCACTCTGGTGTTTTTTACTCTCCTGTAACTCTCTTCTGGTACGTGAATAGAGACCCTGTCAATCTGCAACTATTCACTGCACTCTGGTGTTTTTTACTCTCCTGTAACTCTCTTCTGGTTCGTGAATAAAGACCCTGTCAATCTGCAACTATTCACTGCACTCTGGTGTTTTTTACTCTCCTGTAACTCTCTTCTGGTACGTGAATAGAGACCCTGTCAATCTGCAACTATTCACTGCACTCTGGTGTTTTTTACTCTCCTGTAACTCTCTTCTGGTTCGTGAATAGAGACCCTGTCAACCTGCAACTATTCACTGCACTCTGGTGTTTTTTACTCTCCTGTAACTCTCTTCTGGTACGTGAATAGAGACCCTGTCAATTTGCAACTATTCACTGCACTCTGGTGTTTTTTACTCTCCTGTAACTCTCTTCTGGTACGTGAATAGAGACCCTGTCAATCTGCAACTATTCACTGCACTCTGGTGTTTTTTACTCTCCTGTAACTCTCTTCTGGTTCGTGAATAGAAACCCTGTCAATCTGCAACTATTCACTGCACTCTGGTGTTTTTTACTTTCCTGTAACTCTCTTCTGGTACGTGAATAGAGACCCTGTCAATCTGCAACTATTCACTGCACTCTGGTGTTTTTTACTCTCCTGTAACTCTCTTCTGGTACGTGAATAGAGACCCTGTCAATCTGCAACTATTCACTGCACTCTGGTGTTTTTTACTCTCCTGTAACTCTCTTCTGGTATGTGAATAGAGACCCTGTCAATCTGCAACTATTCACTGCACTCTGGTGTTTTTTACTCTCCTGTAACTCTCTTCTGGTACGTGAATAGAGACCCTGTCAATCTGCAACTATTCACTGCACTCTGGTGTTTTTTACTCTCCTGTAACTCTCTTCTGGTACGTGAATAGAGACCCTGTCAATCTGCAACTATTCACTGCACTCTGGTGTTTTTTACTCTCCTGTAACTCTCTTCTGGTTCGTGAATAGAGACCCTGTCAATCTGCAACTATTCACTGCACTCTGGTGTTTTTTACTCTCCTGTAACTCTCTTCTGGTTCGTGAATAGAGACCCTGTCAATCTGCAACTATTCACTGAACTCTGGTGTTTTTTACTCTCCTGTAACTCTCTCCTGGTTCGTGAATAGAGACCCTGTCAACCTGCAACTATTCACTGCACTCTGGTGTTTTTTACTCTCCTGTAACTCTCTTCTGGTACGTGAATAGAGACCGTGTCAATCTGCAACTATTCACTGCACTCTGGTGTTTTTTACTCTCCTGTAACTCTCTTCTGGTTCGTGAATAGAAACCCTGTCAATCTGCAACTATTCACTGCACTTTGGTGTTTTTTACTTTCCTGTAACTCTCTTCTGGTACGTGAATAGAGACCCTGTCAATCTGCAACTATTCACTGCACTCTGGTGTTTTTTTACTCTCCTATAACTCTCTTCTGGTACGTGAATAGAGACCCTGTCAATCTGCAATTATTCACTGCACTCTGGTGTTTTTTACTCTCCTGTAACTCTCTTCTGGTATGTGAATATTTACATAGAGCAAATGATTTTAGTTTGTTAATTTAGTCCTACATCTGTTGTACTGTTATCCAATGTCTTATTTCTAATGTTCATTTAATTGCCATGTGATGTTCAATCCTTATCAATACTTGCTATTATTCTAAAATGTATAGCTGTCTTATTCCATAGTTTTAACCTCCCCCAAAATTTTATTGTCTGTTTACTTAACATCTCACCCTGAGCAGACCAGAATCTAACTTTCCAATTGGCCTTTCCAATTGTCTTTGATTAGCAATCAACTAAATTCAGTGGACTCAGCTGACTGCCCTCCCTGCATATATTTCACACCAGCCTGGCCTGTGCATTGCACTGGCCTGTGCATTGCTATAACAACATATGTTCACATTTTTAAAGTGAACATTTTATAAGTGAGGCACTAGGAATAGAATTATACAAGAACTGAACAAGGATTGGGCAAGGGGCAAGAAAGAGGCAGGTACTTTTGTATATTATGTTTGATATACCTTACTGTTTTCTTATGTAATTGCAACTGTAATACTGTGCCTTATATTTAACTGGTTCTTTCTTTTGTAAAAATGCCTAATATCTTATTCCTTTTTGCTGCCTTCTGTCTCTATAACAAACTACATTATTCAATTACTCCTTCTCCCTCTCCACCTGCACTGTTCATTAGCCCATCTCCCTTAAATTTACCTTACTTTTGTACTCATGAACTTTACCTATTCCTAAACATTCTCTCTCCCCCCTGCACCTTGTCTCAAAAGCAGTCTCACTACTGCAAATCTGTATCTCATCTCATGTCACTCTCCCTCTTGCTTTTACTAACTGCTGGTGACATCTCCCCTAATCCTGGTCCCCAACAACTGCCTAGCCATGCACATCCATGCATACCGTCCCACAGACTCAAAAAACAAAACTCTGACAACCTTACTCACATTCCTCTTGCATCAAAAGCCACTTCCCCTTTCACTTGTGCACTTTGGAACTCTCGCTCTGTTTGCAACAAACTCACTTCTATACACAACCTCTTTATCTCCCACACCCTCAACCTTCTGGCCCTAACAGAAACCTGGCTCTATCCCCTAGACACAGCATCCACTGCTGCTCTGTCACATGGGGGTCTCCACTTCAGCTACACTCCTAGGTCTGGTAATAGACAAGGAGGTGGTGTAGGTATTTTACTTTTCTCTCCTTGCACCTTTCAACAAATACATCCCATCTCTTCCCTCACATTTTCCTCATTCGAAACCCACATGATCCGCTTATGCTCTCCTCTTTCTATATGTGTTGCAGTCATATACTGTCCTCCTGGCTCCTCAACTCAATTTCTAGATCACTTGGCTGCCTGGCTACCTTATTTCCTTTCCTCAGACACCCCTTCCCTCATTCTTGGTGACTTCAACATCCCTCTTGACAATCCCACTGCCTCCTCTGCAAAACAACTTCTGCAACTCACTTCCTCTTTCGGTTTGTCACAATGGACTGATTCTACCACTCACAAAGATGGTCACTCCCTTGACCTGATCTTTAGCTATCGATGCACCCTCTCAAACTTCACAAACTCCCCCTTTCCTCTTTCTGACCACCATCTCCTTACTTGCAACATATCATCACTCACTACAACTCTCCTCCCTCCTTCTGCTCCTCACACCAAACTTCACAGAAGCATTATGTCATTAGATCAGCAACAGCTTTCTAAGTCCCTCAAACCTCTCCTCTCATCCTTCTCCTCCTTTCCATGCCCTGATCAATCTATCTGCCACTATAATTCCACCCTTACATCCGTCCTTGACAATCTCGCCCCTCTTACCATAGCTCGGAAATCAAACACTCATCCTCAGCCCTGGCATGCTCCTCTGACACGATACCTATGCAGATGTTCCCGTACTGCTGAGCGGCACTGGAGAAAATCTAGGAGTTCAGCTGATTTTCAACGTTACAAATTTATCTTGAACTCCTACTACTCTGCCCTTAATTTCCATAAGCAACACTATTTCTCTACTCTTATCTCTAATCTTTCTTCAAACCCAAAACGTTTGTTCTCCACTTTCAATACTCTTCTCCGCCCTCCCCCACCTCCTGTTACAACTTCTCTGTCAGCTCAAGACTTTGCCAACCACTTCAATAACAAAATCGACTCCATCAGAAGTGAAATCAGCTCTCAACATAATTCCATTCTCTCACCCCCTCAAACGCTCTCAATCAACCACAACCCACATAACCTTAAACTTAGCTCATTCTCCCCTGTTACTGAGGAAGAAGTTTCGGCACTTATACTGCGCTCTCACCTCACTACCTGTCCCCTTGACCCTATCCCCTCACAACTACTCCCCTCCCTCTCTGCCACCCTTACCCCTATACTCACACGCACTTTCAACCTCTCCCTCAGCACCGTTATATTTCCCTCATCTCTGAAACATGCAATGGTCACACCTATCCTCAAAAAACCTTCCCTTGATCCTACCTCCCCATCCAACTACCGCCCTATTTCCCTCCTCCCTCTTGCATCAAAGCTTCTCAAAAAACTAGCTTATGCACGCCTATCCCATTTCCTTACAATTAACTCCCTCCTTGACCCATTGCAATCTGGATTTCGTCCCCATCACTTCACAGATACAGCAATTGTTAAGGTTACCAACAACCTACTTACAGCAAAATCAAAAGGCCACTTCTCTCTGCTTATCCTCCTTGATCTGTCCGCAGCCTTTGACACTGTTGACCACCCTCTCTTGCTCCAAACCCTCCAATCCTTCGGCATATGTGAAATAGCCCTCTCGTGGCTCTCTTCCTACCTGTCAAACCGTACCTTTAGTGTAGCTTTCTCTGGGGCCTCCTCTGCCCCGTCACCACTTTCTGTTGGAGTACCGCAAGGCTCTGTCCTCGGTCCCCTTCTCTTCTCAATCTACACGTCATCACTAGGTTCCCTAATAAAGTCCCACGGTTTACAATATCATTTGTATGCAGATGACACCCAAATCTACTTCTCTGCACCAGACATATCTCCTTCCTTGCTAACCCGTGTCACTAACTGTCTTTCTCACATCTCCAACTGGATGTCCTCTCACTACCTCAAGCTAAATCTCTCCAAAACTGAGCTCCTTATTTTCCCCCCTTCTTCTAAACTCTCCACCCCCAATCTCTCTATAACTGTCGACAACTCCATCATTAACCCTACCCCACATGCCCGATGTCTCGGGGTCACATTTGACTCAGATCTTTCTTTCACTCCTCACATTCAGTCATTGGCTAAAGCCTGCCGCTTCCACCTTAAAAACGTCTCTAAAATTAGACACTTCCTTACACAAGACACAACTAAGATTTTAATCCAATCTCTCATTCTCTCCCGCCTCGATTACTGCAACTCTGTCCTCTCTGGTCTCCCCACCTACCACCTAGCTCCTTTACAATCCATAATGAATGCCTCTGCCAGACTCCTCTTCCTTACACGTCACTCTTCATCTGCTGCACCTCTCTGCCAATCTCTTCACTGGCTTCCTCTTGCCTCTAGGATCAAACACAAAATTCTCATTCTGACATACAAAGCCCTCAACTACACTGCTCCCCCCTATATCTCAGACCTTGTCTCCAGATACTCTCCCTCCCATCCCCTTCGCTCTGCTCATGACCTCCTACTCTCCTCCTCTCTTGTCACCTCATCACACTCCCGTTTACAGGACTTCTCCAGACTGGCTCCCATCTTGTGGAACTCTCTGCCTCGCTCCACAAGACTCTCTTCTAGTTTTAAAAGCTTCAAGTGCTCCCTAAAGACTCTACTGTTCAGGGATGCATACAAACTATGCTAACCTTTCTTTATACCAGTTCCTCTCCTCCATTGCTATCCGATACGATAGAAGATGCCCCCGAGATGGATGAAGATGTTGCCATCTGGATAAAGACTTCTTTAGTGTTAGGTTTTTACTAAAGCATATCAGTTTGATCCCGCCAAGTAAGGTCAGTCCAGCCCCAAAATACCAGGCAATTCTCCTCTGAACAAGGAACATGACAACCTCAGACAATCGTTTCCACCTCCTATGGGCCTCATCAGACACATTCCACTAAGCACACTGGGTAAGGAGTCCACGTCTGGTTTTCCCCATCACCCATAGGGAGACTTCCCCAGGGTCATATTAATTTGCATACGAAGAGAGAAGTGCTCTACCAGGAATGAACAACAGCTCATTAGCTAGTTCTATGGCGATTTACTACCCAGGAGCAGCCTCTTTTAGACCAGTGTGCTTTTCACAGAGGAAAACTTTCCTGAAGTATATCAGTCTGATCCAGCCAAGTAAAGTCAGTCCAGCACCGAAATACCAGGCAATTCTTCTCTGAACAAGAAACATGACAACCCTAGATGATCGTTTCGGCCTCCTATGGGCCTCGTCAGTGAGGTTAGTTGCGATGTGGGGGGGGGGGCAGCGGTTTAGGGGTTAATAGGTTTATTTATTAGTTGCAATGTGGGGGGCCAGTGGTTTAGGGGTTAAAAAGTTTATTTAGTGTCAGGGACTGGCGGATTAGGGGTTAATCACTTTATTTAGGTGTCAGCGATGTCGGGTGGCGGATTAGGGGTTAATAATTGTATTTAGTGTCGGCCATATAGAGAGACTAGGGGTGTTTAGACTAGGGGGTTATGTTAGGGTGTTAGGTTTAAAGGTAACTTTCTTTCCCCCATAGACATCAATGGGGTTGCGTTACAGCGATTTGCCATTCCTTTGATCACAGGTGTTAGATTTGTTTCTAACACACTCTCCTCATTGATGTCTATGGGGGAAAGCGTGCACAAGCACATAAACTCAGCCCTTGGCTTTTGTCCGGTATGGAGCTTATGGCACCATAACGCACAGCACAAGGAGGTTTTTCAGTAACTCGTAATGGCAGCTCTATGGAAAGGACGGTACCGCTCATTTTATTGTGTTATTTACGCACCCAGTATAGAGCAAAACTCGAAATCTAGCCGACTGTTAATGTAAAGATGTCTATACAGGAATACGGCTCAAAACTCCTATTAGGTAAAGTTATTTTTGTAATTCTGAAACATTAAAATAAAAAAAGAAAAGAGGGGTTTATTCAACAATAATAACTATATTAATATAATCAGCATAAAATATCAACATAAAATATCATATAGGGATATGTCACATATATTGGAATATGTCACAAACTTGACAATAAGAAGCTTTTGAAATCTCACTGGCACCCCACAGTCCTTCGATGCATTTCACCCGTTTATAGGGCTTTATTATCTTGATCTTGATAAAAGCTTCTTTAGTCAAGTTTGTGACATATTCCAATTCAAAACTGCCAAACAAGAAGAGCGGATTTGCACCAATCAGAAGGAATGAATATGTCATGTGACCGGCTGTACCGCCAATCACGCACATAATTACACCAGAACGGAGGAGCATGTAAAGGTAACCTCTACTCTGAGTGAGAGTCAAGCAGAGAGGAACTCCGGTTTCTGTTTGGCAAGGTATAAAGAATATTGTGACAAAGTAAAGGTAAAGCATTTTTTCTTCAAAGGTTGCAATCAGCTGATATGGTACTCTCTTGTGGATATTATACAAGTGTGACTTTCCAGGATAATATGTATACTTCAGTGAGCAGCGATTCCCTTTTTCAGGCTGATAGCATCTTTCTGCTACCTAAATCACAAAAGGAAACATTTATAAATGCATTATCACAAAGAGTAATACTTTGTTTTGATTGTTGATGTTATTAAACATAATAATACATTCCAGTTTGTTAGTGTGTGCCTTATGGAAACACACATCTCAATTTAGATTTACTTTTCTGATCACCACTATTCCTATCTGCCTGAATTAATTAGCCTGTAATAATTCCAGAACATCTGGATGTCCTAGAGTGGTAGTGAGTTAATATATGAAAACCTATACATAACAGAAGTTTATTTATTTATTTTTTCCTGGCCAACAGAGAAGTAAAAAATAATCAGCTGGAAAAAAGCTCTATGCACTCCATGCAAAATATGATAAATTATTACTGATAAATGCCTTGTATGCCTGACTGCAGTCTCCTAACAGCCTCAATTAATGATGTCTGTGATTAACCCTTGCCTATAATAGGAGCTGATTACAAGTGGCGTACTAATGATAGCGCCGGACACAATGCACAAAAATAAACATTATGCGTCTGACTTGATATTAGAGATCTATGGTAAATTGTTTTCACCAGAGAAGGGTTAATGCGGCCGGCATTGCTCTAGTGCAACCTATACTTATAATGGAGATTGCAAGCACACTAACTTGCGCTTATATTACAAGTTGAAAGTTAAAGGCTGTGCTCGAGTAAAAGCAGAACCTGAACTAGAATATTTAGCGTGACTTAAGACCTGGGGGTACATTTATTAAGCAGCGGATGCTGCAATCTACCCCCGTAGTTTCCGTCTCGCCGGAAACAGAAGTTAAGAAGCAGCGGTCGTAACTTCTCCACCACCTCTGAGGTGGCGGACCGCAATCATCACGATCAGATACGATCGGGATGATTGACACCCCCTGCTAGCTCACGAATGTGCAGGGGGCGGCATTGCACAAGCATTTAACTAGAAATGCTTATGCAATGTTAAATGCTGACAGCGATGTTGGGTGGATCATGTCCGTCCGAAATTTAATAAATCTACCCCCTAAAGTAAAGTGTAAGGGTAAAAAAATGTTTACAAAACACATCAAAAACATATTGAAATAAACTATTGCACTCATATATACACTTTAATAAATATATATATATATATACAATTTTAATATTGATGATAAAAAGGTTTAAAATGATTAAAAGTACAGGTGTGCATGGCGAAAAATTCAATTTCAAATGTAGTTTTCTGAATATTCTGCTTCCATGCTATTCAGTATTCATATTTGTTTTATACTAAACAAATATTGAATATTCGTGGAACATTTACATTTGTTTTCATTAAACAAATGTAAATCTTATTTTTCTAGAGGTGAAAACGTTACAAACCTCTTCACAGAGTCCAGGGCACACTAATAGGAGGCTTAACATGACAGATCCAAGGGCCTGCACTAAAGGTGCTTTAGCACAGTATCTAAAAAAAAGTGAGTGTACCCCTCACGTTTTTGTAAATATTTTATTATATCTTTTCATGTGACAACACTGAAGAAAAGACACTTTGCTACAATGTAAAGTAGTGAGTGTACAGCCTGTATAATAGTGTAAATTTGCTGTCCCCTCAAAATAACTCAACAAACAGCTCAATAACTCAACAAACAGCTCAACAAACTTCAATCCTATTGGCTAATTGGATCAGCCAATAGGATTTTTTCTACCTTAATTCCGATTGGCTGATAGAATTCTATCAGCCAATCGGAATTGAAGAGACGCCATCTTGGATGACGTCATTTAGTAATTTAGTAATTTAGTGCACTATGTATTGTTGCATGATGTGACACAAGCAGTGCACGGTGTATTGTTGTATGCTGTGACACAAGCAGTGCACTATGTATTGTTGTATGCTGTGACACAAGCAGTGCACTATGTATTGTTGTATCCTGTAATACAAGCAGTGCACTATGTATTGTTGTATCCTGTGACACAAGCAGTGTACTATGTATTGTTGTATCCTGTGACACAAGCAGTGCACTATGTATTGTTGTATCCTGTGACACAAGCAGTGCACTATGTATTGTTGTATCCTGTGACACAAGCAGTGCACTATGTATTTTTGTAACCTGTGACACAAGCAGTGCACTATGGCCTCTATTTATCAAGCTGTCAACTTACCTGCATTCATCGGCACCAATATACTCACCTAAGATCGCCTAACATCGCTGCCGTGGACCTGAATACGTTCTCCAAAATTATAAAAAAAGCTGTCAAAAAGCCGCGCACCAAGTACGGTGTGATGAGCAGCGGACTGTTGTTAACTAACAGTAATCGATCTCGCTGTTCTTCATTTTTTTTTACAGCTTTATTGGTATACTATCACTAAACACCGCCACTATACTATACTGTTTAGCCCACCGCAACTCTAATAAATATATTAACCCCTAAACTGCCGCTCCCAGAGCCCACCGCAACTAAATAAAGTTATTAACCCTATAACCCTATACCGCCGCCACCGACATAAAGTTATTAACCCCTATCCTGCCTCTCCCGGACCCCACCGCAACTAAATAAAGTGTTTAACCCCTAAACCACCACTCCCGGAGCCCACCGCCACCTACATTATATTTATTAACCCCTAATCTGCCCCCCCAAACCACCGCCACCTACATTATATTTATTAACCCCTAATCTGCCCCCCTACACCGCCGCCACTATATTAAATGTATTAACCCCTAAACCTAAGTCTAACACTAACCCTAACACCACCTAACTTAAATATAATTTAAATAAATTGAAATAAATTATTCTGATTTAAAACTAAATACTTACCTATAAAATAAACCCTAAGATAGCTACAATATAACTATAGTTACATTGTAGCTAGCTTAGGATTTATTTTTATTTTACAGGCAATTTTGTATTTATTTTAACTTGGTACAATAGTTATTAAATAGTTAAACTATTTAATAACTACCTAGCTAAAATAAATACAAAAGTACCTGTAAAATAAAACCTAACCTAAGTTACAATTATACCTAACACTACACTATCATTAAATTAATTACCTACATTAAATACAATTAACTACAATTAAATAAAATTAAATAAAATTATCTAAAGTACAAAAACAAACACTAAATTACAGAAAATAATAAAATAATTACAATTTTTTTAAACTAATTACACCTAATCTAATCTCCCTAATAAAATAAAAAAGCCCCCCAAAATAATAAAAAGCCCTACCCAATACTGAATTACGAATAGCCCTTAAAAGGGCCTTTTGCGGGGCATTGCCCCAAAGTAATCAGCTCTTTTACCTGAAAAAAAAAAGTACAATACCCCCCCAACATTAAAACCCACCACCCACACACCCAACCCTACTCTAAAACACACCCAATCCCCCCTTAAAAAAAACTAACACTAACCCCTTGAAGATCACCCTACCTTGAGACGTCTTCACCCAGCTCGGCCGAAGTCCTCCACAAAGCCGGCAGAAGTGGTCCTCCAGACGGGTAGAAATCTTCATCCAAGCCGGCCAGAAGAAGTCCTCCAGATGGGCAGAAGTCTTCATCCAGGCGGCATCTTCTATCTTCATCCATCCGGCATGGAGCTGGTCCATCTTCAAGACATCCGATGTGGAGCATCCTCTTCAAACGACATCCGACGACTGAATGAAGGTACCTTTAAGTGATGTCATTAGTGATGTCGCAAATAGTTCCCCAGCGTATAGTTCCCGGCGAACATAGCATGTTCTCATTCGCCTCGGCGGGCGAACATATGCGATGTTCGATCCGACCCCTATTCGTCATCATTGAGTAAACTTTGACCCTGTACCTCACAGTCAGAATACACATTACAGCCAATCAGCAGCAGACCCTCCCTCCCAGACCCTCCCACCTCCTGGACAGCATCCATTTTAGATTCATTTGGAAGCTGCATTCTTAGTGAGAGGAGGGACAGTGTAGCTGCTGCTGATTTAATAGGGAAATCGATAGCTAGGCTAGTGTATTCAGTGTCCACTACAGTCCTGAAGGACTCATCTGATCTCTGCTGTAAGGACAGCACCCCAAAAAGCCCTTTTTAGGGCTTGAACATCAGTCTGTTTTTTTTTTTTTTTTTTTTCCTGTGTAATCTAATTGCAGTTGCCTGCCTGCCAGCGTGTGTGTCAGGCTCATAGCGTATACTGTTCCCACTTGCCCAGTGCCACCACTCATATCTGGTGTAACAGTAGTGTACATTTAAAAAAAAAACAACACTTTTTTGACTGTGAAATAATAGCAGACAGCTGCCAGTACCCAAGATGGCCGCCAATAAGGTAGATGGGGAGGGTTAGAGAGCTGTTTTTGGGGGGATCAGGGAGGTTGGGGGCTAAGGGGGGATGCTACACCACAGCATATGTAAATATGCTAAAAAAAAATTAAAAACCTTTTATTTTAGTACTGGCAGACTTTCTGCCAGTACTTAAGATGGCGGGGACAATTGTGGGGTGGGGGAGGGAAGGGAGCTGTTTGGGAGGGATCAGGGGGTCTGATGTGTCAGGTGGGAGGCTGATCTCTACACTAAAGCTAAAATTAACCCTGCAAGCTCCCTACAAACTACCTAATTAACCCCTTCACTGCTAGCCATAATACACGTGTGATGCGCAGCAGCATTTAGCTGCCTTCTAATTACCAGAAAGTCATATATGTCTGCTATTTCTGAACAAAGGGGATCCCAGAGAAGCATTTACAACCATTTGTGCCATAATTGCAAAAGCTGTTTGTAAATAATTTCAGTGAGAAACCTAAAATTGCGAAAAAATGTAAGTTTTTTTTAAATTTGATCGCATTTGGCGGTGAAATGGTGGCATGAAATATACCAAAATGGGCCTAGATCAATACTTTGGGTTGTCTACTACACTACACTTAAACTAAAATTAACTCTACAAGCTCCCTACATGCTCCCTAATTAACCCCTTCACTGCTGGGCATAAAACACGTGTGGTGCGCAGTGGCATTTAGCAGCCTTCTAATTACCAAAAAACAAGGCCAAAGCCATATAAGGCCTCGCTTCCATTGAGTCGTTAAAAATGGAGCCGTAAGCTACCGAAGCGGCCGACAGCTAAAAGTAATTTACGGCTGCATTTTAGTACCAGGTTTCCATTGAAAAGATTAGCGTGTTGCGCGCAGTCGCTCTTTTCGTGTAGCTGTAAGTTAACGTTGTGTTAACGCTTCCATCTGACGTCGGATTTCTTGAAAATCAATTAGTTGCTAAGGTAACCCGACCTTACGCTATAGAATTTACGTTTAACGTCCGTGCTTCTTACCTGTGATCGCCTCTCAAGAAAAATAAAAAAACACTTATCCATATTTTTAATAATCAAATACTATTTTCTAATATAATTATATTTAACACTTCATAAATATAAGTAATATTTCTTGCTGCCCTAGGCATAGGTCTAGTTTGCATTCTGTAGATATGTTCTTGCATATATTATTATATTTAAATATATACTGATATTTCTATTAGAATATAAGTTCAACTATTTCTATACATGAGACAACAATAAATATTACTTATAACAATTTATTTCTACATTAAAACACTTGTATTATTTGCAAGTTTTATAATTTCAATAGAAAATAGGTCTCAAAAAGCACAATTTTCCTCTTTTACACCTAGTTGAGCTGGGGGTAATATATCTCAATGTATCGACAGCCTCCGACAATGTATTAACGGTTAGCGCTTTCATTGGAAACCTGGTATAATTTATCGATTAACGGCTTCTATTACTTTCTATGGGACGCGAAGATCTTTTCGGCTGCCGATATCGAGGTATAACGCGCCATTGGAAACAGTCGATAAACGATATTGCTTCCGACAGCATATTTATCGGTTTGCGAGTGCACGCAAACTGAATTACGACTCAATGGAAGCGAGGCCTTAGTCTGCTATTTCTGAACAAAGGGGATCCCAGAGAAGCATTTACAACCATTTATGCCATAATTGCGTAAGTTGTTTGTAAATTATTTCTGTGAGAAACCTAAAGTTTGTGAAAAAGTGAACATTTTTTTTTTTATTTGATCACATTTGGCGGTGAAATGGTGGCCTGAAATATAACAAAATGGGCCTAGATCAATACTTTGGGTTGTCTACTACACTACACTTAAGCTAAAAGGGACACTGTAACCAAATTTTTTCTTTTGTGATTCAGATAGAGCAGGACATTTTAAGCAACTTTCTAATTTACTCCTATTATCAAATTTTCTTCATTCTCTTGGTATCTTTATTTGAAATGCAAGAATGTAAGTTTAGATGCCGGCCCATTTTTGGTGAACAACCTGGGTTGTCCTTGCTGATTGGTGGATAAATTCATCCACCAATAAAAAAGTGCTGTCCAGAGTACTGAAACCAAAAAAAAGCTTTGATGCCTTCTTTTTCAAATAATGATAGCAAGAGAACGAAGAAAAATTGATAATAGGAGTAAATTAGAAAGTTGCTTAAAATTGCATGCTCTTTCTGAATTACAAAAGAAAAAATTTGTTAACTCTACAAGCTGCCTACATGCTCCCTAATTAACCCCTTCACTGCTGGGCATAAAACACGTGTGGTGCGCAGTGGCATTTAGCAGCCTTCTAATTACCAAAAAGCAACGCAAAAGCCATATAAGTCTGCTATTTCTGAACAAAGAGGATCCCAGAGAAGCATTTACAACCATTTATGCCATAATTGCATAAGTTGTTTGTAAATAATTTCTGTGAGAAACCTAAAGTTTGTGAAAAAGTGAACAATTTTTCTTTTATTTGATCGCATTTGGCGGTGAAATGGTGGCATGGAATATACCAAAATGGGCCTAGATCAATACTTTGGGTTGTCTACTACACTACACTTAAGCTAAAATTAACTCTACAAGCTGCCTACATGCTCCCTAATTAACCCCTTCACTGCTGGGCATAAAACACGTGTGGTGCGCAGTGGCATTTAGCAGCCTTCTAATTACCAAAAAGCAACGCAAAAGCCATATAAGTCTGCTATTTCTGAACAAAGGGGATCCCAAAGAAGCATTTACAACCATTTATGCCATAATTGCATAAGTTGTTTGTAAATCATTTCTGTGAGAAACCTAAAGTTTGTGAAAAAGTGAACATTTTTTTTTTATTTGATCGCATTTGGCGGTGAAATAGTGGCGTTAAATATACCAAAATGGGCCTAGATCAATACTTTGGGTTGTCTACTACACTACACTTAAGCTAAAATTAACTCTACAAGCTGCCTACATGCTCCCTAAATAACCTCTTCACTGCTGGGCATAAAACACGTGTGGTGCACAGTGTCATTTAGCAGCCTTCTAATTACCAAAAAGCAACGCCAAAGCCATATAAGTCTGCTATAATGGCATGTCTGGCACACAGTGTTGGGGCAAGGGTCCATCTGACCACTGATACCTGGTCTGCAAAGCATGGTCAGGGCAGGTATATCACCTACACTGCGCACTGTGAAGCGGGCGTAACCCTTACACTACCTGATCGATACATCATCATACCTGATGTTTTAAAGCACGTTATTCCAAACAATTTAGGAATGTTAGGTGATTTATGCCCTTTATGGATTAAAACCAGACTCTGCATCAACTATGTAATTTTCCATGGGAGTTTTGCCATGGATCCCCCTCCGGCATGCCACAGTCCAGGTGTTAGTGCCCTTGAAACAACTTTTCCATCACTATTGTGGCCAGAAAGAGTCCCTGTGGGTTTTAAAATTCACTTGCCTATTGAAGTCTATGGCGGTTCGCCCGGTTCGCCCGGTTCGCCCGTTCACAAACTTTTGTGGAAGTTCGCATTCGCCATTCCCAAACCCAATTTTTTAGGTTCACGACATCACTAGATGTCATCCAAGATCAAGATTGAAGTTCAATCCTATTGGCTGATCCAATCAGCCAATAGGATTGAGCTTGCATTATATTGGCTGTTCCAATCAGCCAATAGAATGCAGGCTCAATCCTATTGGCTGATTGGATCAGCCAATAGGATTGAACTTCAATCCTATTGGCTGATTGCATCAGCCAATAGGATTTTCTTTACCTTAATTCTGATTGGCTGATAGAATTCTATCAGCCAATCGGAATTCAATGGACGCCATCTTGGATGACGTCACTTAAAGGTACCTTCATTCAGTCGTCGGATGTCATTGGAAGAGGATGCTCCGCGTCAGATGGCTTGAAGATGGACCCACTCCGCGCCGGATGGATGAAGATAGAAGATGCTGCCTGGATGAAGACTTCTGCCCGTCTGGAGGACCTCTTCTGCCCGGCTTGGATGAAGACTTCTGCCCGTCTGGAGGACCACTTCTGCTGGCTTCGTGGAGGACTTTGGCCCGGCTGGATGAAGACGTCTCAAGTTAGGCTGATCTTCAAGGGGTTAGTGTTAGGTTTTTTTAAGGGGGGATTGGGTGGGTTTTAGAGTAGGGTTGGGTGTGTGGGTGGTGGGTTTTAATGTTGGGGGGGTATTGTACTTTTTTTTTCAGGTAAAAGAGCTGATTACTTTGGGGCAATGCCTGCAAAAGGCCCTTTTAAATGCTATAGGTAATTTAGTATAGGGTAGGGCTTTTTATTATTTTGGGGGGCTTTTTTATTTTATTAGGGGGATTAGATTAGGTGTAATTAGTTTAAAACATTTTTTTTTTTACAGACAAGAATAAAACCTTTTAGTATATGAATATATGTGGTGACGATCAAGATACAGATAATAATCAAACCTTTTGTATATAGATCATAAATAACCATATAGGTGTTTTCTAAGTACACGTGTATACAAAATAAATCTTAAATACAAACTTTGCACAACTGGTTCAGGTGATATCAAACATATATATCATTTACCTATGGCACATCATATGATCCCTATAATTTAGTAATATGTCCAGCATAAGAAGAAAAACATAGTGATAGTTTCAGTCTGAATTTGTGAAACTATGAGTTGGTAGTAGGTTAATTTTCGGATCCTCCTATAGAGACAATAGGTAATTAGAAAGGTCTGAGCAAGACAGAGAGGGGGAGATTAGGAATAAGAACTGGGAAGGAGAAGAGGAGGGGGAAAAAAAGGGGGGTGGAAGGTGGTGAATGGGGGAGTTAAATTGATTCCTCTCTTCCTCTTTTCCTTCCCCCTCTCCCTCCCTTTAAGATTAGGTTGGCCAAAGGAATCCTCACCGTTTATGTAACCAGGTATCCCATATTAGCCAGTAGGTGTCCATCTGATCAATCGAATTAAAGAAAAATCTCTCCATGTTGGACATATAGTCTATTACTGCGTATATTTCCACTAAACTAGGAGGTTCAAGAGATTTCCAGGCTCGTGTGATGCACAACTTGACTGCCGTAAATATATATATATCAGCAATCTCTTTGACACCTGTGGCGTATCATTTCCTATAATATGTAACAAAGCGTTGGCGGATGAGACCTCAAGGATAAGATTCAATGAGTTACATAGTCCCTTAATCTCTCTCCACAATGGGACTATTTTCGGGCATTCCCACCAAATATGTAAATCTGAGCCAACTATACCGCATCCTCGCCAACACAACGGTGAAGTTGTGGGATACATTTTAGCCAGTCTCGCAGGAGTCCTATATCACTTCAATAGCACTTTGATATATACTTCTAACATAGTGACGCAGTGTATAGTTTTTTGGTTGACATAATAGCACCTTCCCATTCGTGGTCCGAGAAATTGGTGCCAATCTCTCTGTTCCACGCTTTATATTGCCTACGGTACCCCCAAAGTAAGAATCTGATAAAAGAAGATTATAATGAATTGTAAGAGGTTTGGGGTGTTTAGACTCACTTTTCCATCTGATCTCCCATGGAGTGGGCCTCCTAAGGGGATCCACAAAAAACCCCCATGCCCTCAGAAAACTAAGGACCCTGAGGGACTCAAACAGGAACCATGATGCAGCTGGTTCAAATCTAGTGGGTACTAGAGACAAATCCAGTTTGGTCAAAGATCCCTTCAACCTCCATTCTCCCGAATGGATATTTTGAAAATCCCAGAATAAACTCGCAAAGCTGTGTACTGGCGATGGATGGGGGGCAATCAATATTCTGCTTCTCAGAGATACAGAGAGACTTACTGAACCGGGAAGCAAAATGGATCTGGCTTCTCAATACTTTACACCCCAAGGGGTTAAATAGAGAGTTTGATCTTTTTCCCTTGATATGATAAATATTTATTGTTCAACAATAATATTAATAATCTTTATTGATTTGTTATAGATTATTGACAGTGTTATTCTGTTTTTTCAGTAGTAATGTAATATGGTCAGCAACTTGCTGCATTTGTTTTTAATAGGTTGTCCAATTCTTGCCATGGGGTGCTAGGGGTTAAATTGTGTGTTGTTTCTTTTTCCACAAGATATGTGATGATATCATTACCTGTTAAAAACACCCTTGTTTTGTAATTGGTTACCTGTTTTATGTTTGACCCTATAAGAGGGGTATGTGTTTCAGTTACAAATTAGCTTGAGAAAGGGACAGGAGCCCCAAAATGTTGCTCTAAATAAAAGGTTCAGCCTTTGAAACCGTGTGCTACCTTCATTTCTCTGGATATATACTGCTTCTCAGAGATTGCCATATTGATAAATTGTGTTGTATTATGATATTATGGAGAGAGGAGGAGAGCTTCCCTATGTTTGGGATCCAAATTAAATCTGGGAGTTCTAATCCTGGTAGTCCAGACGCCTCCAAATGGTATCAACCCGTTTTATCATCTTTCAACCCCCATTCAGTAACATGTGATAACCTTGCTGCTTCATAGTAAATGAAGATATTAGGAGCCGCAATGCCTCCATGGGGGAATGGCCGATGTAACGTATTGTGGGCTATTCTATGCGCTTTATGTTGCCATATGTAATCTAGGAATAATTTATGTATATTAAACAGAGTAGAATGCGGAACATTAAGCGGAATACAACAAAATAAATATAACATCTTCAGAAGCAATGACATTTTAACTGAGGCAACTCTCCCTAACCAGGCTAGTTCTTTAAAGTCCCATTTCACTAATAGTTGTTTAAGGTTGGAAATAAGGTAGTCATAATTGTCCCTAATTATCTGATCCGGTTTGGAGCTAACTTGTAATTATTTTATTATTTTTTGTAATTTAGTGGGGGGGTTTTTGTACTTTAGATAATTTTATTTAATTTTATTTAATTGTAGTTAATTGTAGTTAATGTAGGTAATTAATTTAATGATAGTGTAGTGTTAGGTGTAATTGTAACTTAGGTTAGGTTTTATTTTACAGGTACTTTTGTATTTATTTTAGCTAGGTAGTTATTAAATAGTTAATAACTATTTCATAACTATTCTACCTATTTAAAATAAATACAAACTTGCCTGTAAAATAAAAATCCTAAGATAGCTACAATGTAACTATTAGTTATATTGTAGCTAGCTTAGGGTTTATTTTACAGGTAAGTATTTAGTTTTAAATAGGAATAATTTATTTAGATTTAGTTAAATTATATTTAAGTTAGGTGGTGTTAGGGTTAGGCTTAGACTTAGGTTTAGTGGTTAATACATTTAATATAGTGGCGGCTGTGTAGGGGGGGCAGATAAGGGGTTAATAAGTATAATGTAGGTAGCGGTGGGCTCCGGGAGTGGCAGTTTAGGGGTTAAATACTTTATTTAGTTGCGGCGGGGTCCGGGAGCGGCGGTTTAGGGTTTAAATACTTTATTTAGTTGCGGCGGGGTCCGGGATCGGCGGTTTAGGGTTTAATAAGTATAATGTAGGTGGCGGCAGTGTAGGGGGGGCAGATTAGGGGTGTTTAGACTCGAGGTACATGTTAGGGTGTTAGGTGTAGACATTTACCATAGGAATCAATGGGATATCGGGCAGCAGCGAACATAAGCTTTCGCTGCTTTCAGACTCCGATTGATTCCTATGGTATCCGCCACCTCCAGGGCGGCGGATTGAAAGCCAGGTACGCTGGGCCAGAAAAGTGCAGAGCGCACCTGGTAGGAATTTGATAACTTCCAAAAGTAGTCAGATTGTGCCGAACTTGCGTTCGGAACATCTGTAGTGACGTAAGCATCGATCTATGTCGGACTGAGTTCGGCGGATCGTATGTTACGTCACAAAATTCTACTTTTGCCGGTCTGTAGGGTTTGATAACTAAGGTGAATCAGGATCACCACAAATACAATGCGGAATTCCAGCGTATTTGCGGTTGACAGCTTGATAAATAGAGGCCTATGTATTGTTGTATCCTGTGACACAAGCAGTGCACTATGTATTGTTATATGCTGTGACACATGCAGTGCACTATGTATTGTTGTATCCTGTGACACAAGCAGTGCACTATGTATTGTTGTATCCTGTGACACAAGCAGTGCACTATGTATTGTTATATGCTGTGACACAAGCAGTGCACTATGTATTGTTGTAACCTGTGACACAAGTAGTGCACTATGTATTGTTGTATCCTGTGACACAAGCAGTGCACTATGTATTGTTGTATCCTGTGATACATGCAGTGCACTATGTATTGTTGTATCCTGTGACACAAGCCGTGCACTATGTATTGTTGTATCCTGTGACACAAGCCGTGCACTATGTATTGTTGTATCCTGTGACACAAGCAGTGCACTATGTATTGTTGTATCCTGTGATACATGCAGTGCACTATGTATTGTTGTATCCTGTGACACAAGCAGTGCACTATGTATTGTTCTATCCTGTGACACAAACAGTGCACTATGTATTGTTGTATCCTGTGACACAAGCCGTGCACTACGTATTGTTGTATCCTGTGACACAAGCCGTGCACTATGTATTGTTGTATCCTGTGACACATGCAGTGCACTATGTATTGTTATATCCTGTGACACAAGCAGTGCACTATGTATTGTTGTATCCGGTGATACATGCAGTGCACTATGTATTGTTGTATCCTGTGACACAAGCAGTGCACTATGTATTGTTGTATACTGTGACACATGCAGTGCACTATGTATTGTTGTATGCTGTGACACAAGCAGTGCACTATGTATTGTTGTATCCTGTGACACAAGCAGTGCACTATGTATTGTTGTATGCTGTGACACAAGCAGTGCACTATGTATTGTTGTATCCTGTGACACAAGCAGTGCACTATGTATTGTTGTATCCTGTGACACATGCAGTGCACTATGTATTGTTCTATCCTGTGACACATGCAGTGCACTATGTATTGTTGTATGCTGTGACACATGCAGTGCACTATGTATTGTTTTATCCTGTGACACAAGCAGTGCACTATGTATTGTTGCTGGGACACAAGCAGTGCACTATGTAGTGTTGTATCCTGTGACACATGCAGTGCACTATGTATTGTTTTATCCTATGACACAAGCAGTGCACTATGTATTGTTGTATCCTGTGACACAAGCAGTGCACTATGTATTGTTGTATCCTATGACACAAGCAGTGCACTATGTATTGTTTTATCCTGTGACACAAGCAGTGCACTATGTATTGTTGTATCCTGTGACACATGCAGTGCACTATGTATTGTTATATTCTGTGTCACAAGCAGTGCACTATGTATTGTTCTATCCTGTGACACAAGCCGTGCACTATGTATTGTTGTATACTGTGACACATGCAGTGCACTATGTATTGTTGTATGCTGTGACACAAGCAGTGCACTATGTATTGTTGTATCCTGTGACACATGCAGTGCACTATGTATTGTTGTATACTGTGACACATGCAGTGCACTATGTATTGTTGTATGCTGTGACACAAGCAGTGCACTATGTATTGTTGTATCCTGTGATACATGCAGTGCACTATGTATTGTTGTATCCTGTGACACAAGCAGTGCACTATGTATTGTTTTATCCTATGACACAAGCAGTGCACTATGTATTGTTGTATCCTGTGACACATGCAGTGCACTATGTATTGTTTTATCCTATGACACAAGCAGTGCACTATGTATTGTTGTATCCTGTGACACATGCAGTGCACTATGCAGTGTACTATGTATTGTTCTATCCTGTGACACAAGCAGTGCACTATGTATTGTTGTATCCTGTGACACAAGCAATGCACTATGTATTGTTGTATCCTATAACACAAGCAGTGCACTATGTATTTTTTTTATCCTGTGACACATGCAGTGCACTATGTATTGTTGTATCCTGTGACACAAGCAGTGCACTATGTATTGTTGTATCCTGTGACACAAGCAATGCACTATGTATTGTTGTATCCTATAACACAAGCAGTGCACTATGTATTGTTGTAACCTGTGACACAAGCAGTGCACTATGTATTGTTGTATCCTGTGAGAAAAGCAGTGCACTATGTATTTTTTTTATCCTGTGACACATGCAGTGCACTATGTATTGTTGTATCCTGTGACACAAGCAGTGCACTGTGTATTGTTGTATCCTATAACACAAGCAGTGCACTATGTATTTTTTTTATCCTGTGACACATGCAGTGCACTGTGTATTGTTGTATCCTATAACACAAGCAGTGCACTATGTATTTTTTTTATCCTGTGACACATGCAGTGCACTATGTATTGTTGTATCCTGTGACACAAGCAGTGCACTGTGTATTGTTGTATCCTATAACACAAGCAGTGCACTATGTATTTTTTTTATCCTGTGACACATGCAGTGCACTATGTATTGTTGTATCCTGTGACACATGCAGTGCACTATGTATTGTTGTATCCTGTGACACAAGCAGTGCACTATGTATTGTTGTAACCTGTGACACAAGCAGTGCACTATGTATTGTTGTATCCTGTGACACAAGCAGTGCACTATGTATTGTTGTAACCTGTGACACAAGCAGTGCACTATGTATTGTTGTATCCTGTGAGAAAAGCAGTGCACTATGTATTGTTGTATCCTGTGACACAAGCAGTGCACTATGTATTGTTGTATCCTATGAAACAAGCAGTGCACTCTGTATTGTTATATTCTGTATCACAAGCAGTGCACTATGTATTTTATCCTGTGACACATGCAGTGCACTATGTATTGTTGTATCCTGTGACACAAGCAATGCACTATGTATTGTTGTATCCTATAACACATGCAGTGCACTATGTATTTTTTTTATCCTGTGACACATGCAGTGCACTATGTATTGTTGTATGCTGTGACACAAGCAGTGCACTATGTATTGTTGTATCCTGTGACACAAGCAGTGCACTATGTATTGTTGTATGCTGTGACACAAGCAGTGCACTATGTATTGTTGTATCCTGTGACACAAGCAGTGCACTATGTATTGTTGTATCCTGTGACACATGCAGTGCACTATGTATTGTTCTATCCTGTGACACATGCAGTGCACTATGTATTGTTGTATGCTGTGACACATGCAGTGCACTATGTATTGTTTTATCCTGTGACACAAGCAGTGCACTATGTATTGTTGCTGGGACACAAGCAGTGCACTATGTAGTGTTGTATCCTGTGACACATGCAGTGCACTATGTATTGTTTTATCCTATGACACAAGCAGTGCACTATGTATTGTTGTATCCTGTGACACAAGCAGTGCACTATGTATTGTTGTATCCTATGACACAAGCAGTGCACTATGTATTGTTTTATCCTGTGACACAAGCAGTGCACTCTGTATTGTTGTATCCTGTGACACATGCAGTGCACTATGTATTGTTATATTCTGTGTCACAAGCAGTGCACTATGTATTGTTCTATCCTGTGACACAAGCCGTGCACTATGTATTGTTGTATACTGTGACACATGCAGTGCACTATGTATTGTTGTATGCTGTGACACAAGCAGTGCACTATGTATTGTTGTATCCTGTGACACATGCAGTGCACTATGTATTGTTGTATACTGTGACACATGCAGTGCACTATGTATTGTTGTATGCTGTGACACAAGCAGTGCACTATGTATTGTTGTATCCTGTGATACATGCAGTGCACTATGTATTGTTGTATCCTGTGACACAAGCAGTGCACTATGTATTGTTTTATCCTATGACACAAGCAGTGCACTATGTATTGTTGTATCCTGTGACACATGCAGTGCACTATGTATTGTTTTATCCTATGACACAAGCAGTGCACTATGTATTGTTGTATCCTGTGACACATGCAGTGCACTATGCAGTGTACTATGTATTGTTCTATCCTGTGACACAAGCAGTGCACTATGTATTGTTGTATCCTGTGACACAAGCAATGCACTATGTATTGTTGTATCCTATAACACAAGCAGTGCACTATGTATTTTTTTTATCCTGTGACACATGCAGTGCACTATGTATTGTTGTATCCTGTGACACAAGCAGTGCACTATGTATTGTTGTATCCTGTGACACAAGCAATGCACTATGTATTGTTGTATCCTATAACACAAGCAGTGCACTATGTATTGTTGTAACCTGTGACACAAGCAGTGCACTATGTATTGTTGTATCCTGTGAGAAAAGCAGTGCACTATGTATTTTTTTTATCCTGTGACACATGCAGTGCACTATGTATTGTTGTATCCTGTGACACAAGCAGTGCACTGTGTATTGTTGTATCCTATAACACAAGCAGTGCACTATGTATTTTTTTTATCCTGTGACACATGCAGTGCACTGTGTATTGTTGTATCCTATAACACAAGCAGTGCACTATGTATTTTTTTTATCCTGTGACACATGCAGTGCACTATGTATTGTTGTATCCTGTGACACAAGCAGTGCACTGTGTATTGTTGTATCCTATAACACAAGCAGTGCACTATGTATTTTTTTTATCCTGTGACACATGCAGTGCACTATGTATTGTTGTATCCTGTGACACATGCAGTGCACTATGTATTGTTGTATCCTGTGACACAAGCAGTGCACTATGTATTGTTGTAACCTGTGACACAAGCAGTGCACTATGTATTGTTGTATCCTGTGACACAAGCAGTGCACTATGTATTGTTGTAACCTGTGACACAAGCAGTGCACTATGTATTGTTGTATCCTGTGAGAAAAGCAGTGCACTATGTATTGTTGTATCCTGTGACACAAGCAGTGCACTATGTATTGTTGTATCCTATGAAACAAGCAGTGCACTCTGTATTGTTATATTCTGTATCACAAGCAGTGCACTATGTATTTTATCCTGTGACACATGCAGTGCACTATGTATTGTTGTATCCTGTGACACAAGCAGTGCACTATGTATTGTTGTATCCTGTGACACATGCAGTGCACTATGTATTGTTGTATGCTGTGACACAAGCAGTGCACTATGTATTGTTGTATCCTGTGACACAAGCAGTGCACTATGTATTGTTGTATCCTGTGACACATGCAGTGCACTATGTATTGTTCTATCCTGTGACACATGCAGTGCACTATGTATTGTTGTATGCTGTGACACATGCAGTGCACTATGTATTGTTGTATGCTGTGACACATGCAGTGCACTATGTATTGTTTTATCCTGTGACACAAGCAGTGCACTATGTATTGTTGTATCCTGTGACACATGCAGTGCACTATGTATTGTTTTATCCTATGACACAAGCAGTGCACTATGTATTGTTGTATCCTGTGACACAAGCAGTGCACTATGTATTGTTGTATCCTATGACACAAGCAGTGCACTATGTATTGTTTTATCCTGTGACACATGCAGTGCACTATGTAGTGTTGTATCCTGTGACACAAGCAGTGCACTATGTATTGTTGTATCCTGTAATACAAGTAGTGCACTATGTATTGTTGTATCCTGTGACACAAGCCGTGCACTATGTATTTTTTTATCCTGTGACACAAGCAGTGTACTATGTATTGTTGTATCCTGTGACACAAGCAGTGTACTATGTATTGTTCTATCCTGTGACACAAGCAGTGCACTATGTATTGTTGTATCCTGTAATACAAGCAGTGCACTATGTATTGTTGTATCCTGTGACACAAGCAGTGCACTATGTATTGTTGTATCCTGTGACACAAGCAATGCACTATGTATTGTTGTATCCTATAACACATGCAGTGCACTATGTATTTTTTTTATCCTGTGACACATGCAGTGCACTATGTATTGTTGTATCCTGTGACACATGCAGTGCACTATGTATTGTTGTATCCTGTGACACAAGCAGTGCACTATGTATTGTTTTATCCTGTGACACAAGCAGTGCACTATGTATTGTTATATGCTGGGACACAAGCAGTGCACTATGTATTGTTTTATCTTGTGACACAAGCAGTGCACTATGTATTGTTATATGCTGGGACACAAGCAGTGCACTATGTAGTGTTGTATCCTGTGACACATGCAGTGCACTATGTATTGTTTTATCCTATGACACAAGCAGTGCACTATGTATTGTTGTATCCTGTGACACATGCAGTGCACTATGTATTGTTGTATCCTGTGACACATGCAGTGCACTATGTATTGTTGTATCCTGTGACACAAGCAGTGCACTATGTATTGTTTTATCCTGTGACACAAGCAGTGCACTATGTATTGTTATATGCTGGGACACAAGCAGTGCACTATGTATTGTTTTATCCTGTGACACAAGCAGTGCACTATGTATTGTTATATGCTGGGACACAAGCAGTGCACTATGTAGTGTTGTATCCTGTGACACATGCAGTGCACTATGTAGTGTTGTATCCTGTGACACATGCAGTGCACTATGTATTGTTTCATCCTATGACACAAGCAGTGAGCTATGTATTGTTATATGCTGGGACACAAGCAGTGCACTATGTATTGTTGTATCCTGTGACACATGCAGTGCACTATGTATTGTTGTATCCTGTGACACAAGCAGTGCACTATGTATAGTTTTATCCTGTGACACAAGCAGTGCACTATGTATTGTTCTATCCTGTGACACAAGTAGTACACTATGTATTGTTGTAACCTGTGACACAAGTAGTGCACTATGTATTGTTGTATCCTGTGACACATGCAGTGCACTATGTATTGTTGTATCCTGTGACACAAGCAGTGCACTATGTATTGTTGTATCCTGTGACACAAGCAATGCACTATGTATTGTTGTATCCTATAACACAAGCAGTGCACTATGTATTTTTTTTATCCTGTGACACATGCAGTGCACTATGTATTGTTGTATCCTGTGACACAAGCAGTGCACTATGTATTGTTGTATCCTATAACACAAGCAGTGCACTATGTATTTTTTTTATCCTGTGACACATGCAGTGCACTATGTATTGTTGTATCCTGTGACACATGCAGTGCACTATGTATTGTTGTATCCTGTGACACAAGCAGTGCACTATGTATTGTTGTAACCTGTGACACAAGCAGTGCACTATGTATTGTTGTATCCTGTGACACAAGCAGTGCACTATGTATTGTTGTATCCTGTGAGAAAAGCAGTGCACTATGTATTGTTGTATCCTGTGACACAAGCAGTGCACTATGTATTGTTGTATCCTATGAAACAAGCAGTGCACTCTGTATTGTTATATTCTGTATCACAAGCAGTGCACTATGTATTTTATCCTGTGACACATGCAGTGCACTATGTATTGTTAAATTATGTGACACAAGCAGTGCACTATGTATTGATGTATCCTGTGACACATGCAGTGCACTATGTATTGTTGTATGCTGTGACACAAGCAGTGCACTATGTATTGTTGTATCCTGTGACACAAGCAGTGCACTATGTATTGTTGTATCCTGTGACACAAGCAGTGCACTATGTATTGTTCTATCCTGTGACACATGCAGTGCACTATGTATTGTTGTATGCTGTGACACATGCAGTGCACTATGTATTGTTTTATCCTGTGACACAAGCAGTGCACTATGTATTGTTATATGCTGGGACACAAGCAGTGCACTATGTAGTGTTGTATCCTGTGACACATGCAGTGCACTATGTATTGTTTTATCCTATGACACAAGCAGTGCACTATGTATTGTTGTATCCTGTGACACAAGCAGTGCACTATGTATTGTTGTATCCTATGACACAAGCAGTGCACTATGTATTGTTTTATCCTGTGACACAAGCAGTGCACTATGTAGTGTTGTATCCTGTGACACATGCAGAGCACTATGTATTGTTGTATCCTGTAATACAAGTAGTGCACTATGTATTGTTGTATCCTGTGACACAAGCCGTGCACTATGTATTTTTTTATCCTGTGACACAAGCAGTGTACTATGTATTGTTGTATCCTGTGACACAAGCAGTGTACTATGTATTGTTCTATCCTGTGACACAAGCAGTGCACTATGTATTGTTGTATCCTGTAATACAAGCAGTGCACTATGTATTGTTGTATCCTGTGACACAAGCAGTGCACTATGTATTGTTGTATCCTGTGACACAAGCAATGCACTATGTATTGTTGTATCCTATAACACAAGCAGTGCACTATGAATTTTTTTTATCCTGTGACACATGCAGTGCACTATGTATTGTTGTATCCTGTGACACAAGCAGTGCACTATGTATTGTTGTATCCTGTGACACAAGCAATGCACTATGTATTGTTGTATCCTATAACACATGCAGTGCACTATGTATTTTTTTTATCCTGTGACACATGCAGTGCACTATGTATTGTTGTATCCTGTGACACATGCAGTGCACTATGTATTGTTGTATCCTGTGACACAAGCAGTGCACTATGTATTGTTTTATCCTGTGACACAAGCAGTGCACTATGTATTGTTATATGCTGGGACACAAGCAGTGCACTATGTATTGTTTTATCTTGTGACACAAGCAGTGCACTATGTATTGTTATATGCTGGGACACAAGCAGTGCACTATGTAGTGTTGTATCCTGTGACACATGCAGTGCACTATGTATTGTTTTATCCTATGACACAAGCAGTGCACTATGTATTGTTGTATCCTGTGACACATGCAGTGCACTATGTATTGTTGTATCCTGTGACACATGCAGTGCACTATGTATTGTTGTATCCTGTGACACAAGCAGTGCACTATGTATTGTTTTATCCTGTGACACAAGCAGTGCACTATGTATTGTTATATGCTGGGACACAAGCAGTGCACTATGTATTGTTTTATCCTGTGACACAAGCAGTGCACTATGTATTGTTATATGCTGGGACACAAGCAGTGCACTATGTAGTGTTGTATCCTGTGACACATGCAGTGCACTATGTATTGTTTTATCCTATGACACAAGCAGTGCACTATGTATTGTTATATGCTGGGACACAAGCAGTGCACTATGTATTGTTGTATCCTGTGACACATGCAGTGCACTATGTATTGTTGTATCCTGTGACACAAGCAGTGCACTATGTATAGTTTTATCCTGTGACACAAGCAGTGCACTATGTATTGTTCTATCCTGTGACACAAGTAGTACACTATGTATTGTTGTAACCTGTGACACAAGTAGTGCACTATGTATTGTTGTATCCTGTGACACATGCAGTGCACTATGTATTGTTTTATCCTATGACACAAGCAGTGCACTATGTATTGTTGTATCCTGTGACACATGCAGTGCACTATGTATTGTTGTATCCTGTGACACAAGCAGTGCACTATGCATAGTTTTATCCTGTGACACAAGCAGTGCACTATGTATTGTTCTATCCTGTGACACAAGTAGTACACTATGTATTGTTGTATCGTATGACACAAGTAGTGCACTATGTATTGTTGTATCCTGTGACACAAGCCGTGCACTATGTATTATTTTATACTGTGACACAAGCAGTGTACTATGTATTGTTGTATCCTGTGACACAAGCATTGTACTATGTATTGTTCTATCCTGTGACACAAGCAGTGCACTATGTATTGTTGTATCCTGTGACACAAGCAATGCACTATGTATTGTTGTATCCTATAACACAAGCAGTGCACTATGTATTTTTTTTATCCTGTGACACATGCAGTGCACTATGTATTGTTGTATCCTGTGACACAAGCAGTGCACTATGTATTGTTGTATCCTATAACACAAGCAGTGCACTATGTATTTTTTTTTATCCTGTGACACATGCAGTGCACTATGTATTGTTTTATCCTGTGACACATGCAGTGCACTATGTATTGTTGTATCCTGTGACACAAGCAGTGCACTATGTATTGTTGTAACCTGTGACACAAGCAGTGCACTATGTATTGTTGTATCCTGTGACACAAGCAGTGCACTATGTATTGTTGTATCCTGTGACACAAGCAGTGCACTATGTATTGTTGTATCCTGTGAGAAAAGCAGTGCACTATGTATTGTTGTATCCTGTGACACAAGCAGTGCACTATGTATTGTTGTATCCTATGAAACAAGCAGTGCACTCTGTATTGTTATATTCTGTATCACAAGCAGTGCACTGTGTATTTTATCCTGTGACACATGCAGTGCACTATGTATTGTTGTATCCTGTGACACAAGTATTGTACTATGTATTGTTGTATCCTGTGACACAAGCAGTGCACTATGTATTGTTCTATCCTGTGACACAAGCAGTGCACTATGTATTGTTGTATCCTGTGACACAAGCAGTGCACTATGTATTGTTGTATCCTATGACACACGCAGTGCACTATGTATTGTTGTATCCTGTGACACAAGCAATGCACTATGTATTGTTGTATCCTATGACACAAGCAGTGCACTCTGTATTGTTATATTCTGTATCACAAGCAGTGCACTATGTATTTTATCCTGTGACACATGCAGTGCACTATGTATTGTTGTATCTTGTAACACAAGTAGTGTACTATGTATTGTTTTATCCTGTGACACAAGCAGTGCACTATGTATTGTTCTATCCTGTGACACAAGCAGTGCACTATGTATTGTTGTATCATGTGACACAAGCAGTGCACTATGTATTGTTGTATCCTATGACACATGCAGTGCACTATGTATTGTTGTATCCTGTGACACATACAGTGCACTATGTATTGTTGTAAAATGTGACACAAGTAGTGTACTATGTATAGTTTTATCCTGTGACACAAGCAGTGCACTATGTATTGTTCTATCCTGTGACACAAGCAGTGCACTATGTATTGTTGTATCCTGTGACACAAGTAGTGTACTATGTATAGTTTTATCCTGTGACACAAGCAGTGCACTATGTATTGTTCTATCCTGTGACACAAGCAGTGCACTATGTATTGTTGTATCCTGTGACACAAGCAGTGCACTATGTATTGTTGTATCCTATGACACAAGCAGTGCACTATGTATTGTTGTATCCTGTGACACAAGCAGTGCACTATGTATTGTTGTATCCTGTGACACAAGCAGTTCACTATGTATTGTTTTATCCTGTGACACAAGCAATGCACTATGTATTGTTGTATACTGTGACACAAGCAGTGCACTATGTATTGTTTTATCCTGTGACACAAGCCATGCACTATGTATTGTTTTATCCTGTGACACAAGCAGTGCACTATGTATTGTTTTATCCTGTGACACAAGCAGTGCACTATGTATTGTTTTATCCTGTGACACAAACAATGTACTATGTATTGTTTTATCCTGTGACACATGCAGTGCACTATGTATTGTTTTATCCTGTGACGCAAGCAGTGCACTATGTATTGTTTTATCCTGTGACACAAGCAGTGCACTGTGTATTGTTTTATCCTCTGACACAAGCAGTGCACTATGTATTTTTGTATCCTGTGACACAAGCAGTGCACTATGTAATGTTGTATCCTGTGACACAAGCAGTGCACTATGTATTGCTGTATGCTGTGACACAAGCAGTGCACTATTTATTGTTGTATCCTGTGACACAAGCAGTGCACGGTGTATTGCTGTATGCTGTGACACAAGCAGTGCACTACGTATTGTTCTATCCTGTGACACATGCAGTGCACTATGTATTGTTTTATCCTGTGACACATGCAGTGCACTATGTATTGTTGTATCCTATGACACAAGCAGTGTACTATGTATTGTTTTATCATATGACACAAGCAGTGCACTATGTATTGTTATATGCTGTGACACAAGCAGTGCACTATGTATTGTTATATGCTGCTGTGACACAAGCAGTGCACTATGTATTGCTGCATGCTGTGACACAAGCAGTGCACTGTGTATTGTTGTATGCTTTGACACAAGCAGTGCACTATGTATTGTTGTATGCTGTGACACAAGCAGTGCACTATGTATTGTTGTATCCTGTGACACAAGCAGTGCACTATGTAATGTTGTATCCTGTGACAAAAGCAGTGCACTATGTATTGCTGTATGCTGTGACACAAGCAGTGCACTATTTATTGTTGTATCCTGTGACACAAGCAGTGCACGGTGTATTGTTGTATCCTGTGACACAAGCAGTGCACGGTGTATTGTTGTATCCTGTGACACAAGCAGTGCACTGTGTATTCCTGTATGCTGTGACACAAGAAGTGCACTATGTATTGTTGTATCCTGTGACACAAGCAGTGCACTATGTAATGTTGTATCCTGTGACACAAGCAGTGCACTATGTATTGCTGTATGCTGTGACACAAGCAGTGCACTATGTATTGTTGTATCCTGTGACACAAGCAGTGTACTATGTATTGTTCTATCCTGTGACACATGCAGTGCACTATGTATTGTTCTATCCTGTGACACAAGCAGTGCACTTTGTATTGCTGTATGCTGTGACACAAGCAGTGCACTACGTATTGTTCTATCCTGTGACACAAGCAGTGCACTATGTATTGTTTTATCCTGTGACACATGCAGTGCACTGTGTATTGTTGTATCCTATGACACAAGCAGTGTACTATGTATTGTTTTATCATATGACACAAGCAGTGCACTATGTATTGTTATATGCTGTGACACAAGCAGTGCACTATGTATTGTTATATGCTGCTGTGACACAAGCAGTGCACTATGTATTGCTGCATGCTGTGACACAAGCAGTGCACTATGTATTGTTGTATGCTTTGACACAAGCAGTGCACTATGTATTGTTGTATGCTGTGACACAAGCAGTGCACTATGTATTGTTGTATCCTGTGACACAAGCAGTGCACTATGTAATGTTGTATCCTGTGACACAAGCAGTGCACTATGTATTGCTGTATGCTGTGACACAAGCAGTGCACTATTTATTGTTGTATCCTGTGACACAAGCAGTGCACGGTGTATTGTTGTATCCTGTGACACAAGCAGTGCACGGTGTATTGTTGTATCCTGTGACACAAGCAGTGCACTGTGTATTGCTGTATGCTGTGACACAAGCAGTGCACTATGTATTGTTGTATCCTGTGACACAAGCAGTGCACTAAGTATTGTTCTATCCTGTGACACATGCAGTGCACTATGTATTATTATATTCTGTGTCACAAGCAGTGCACTATGCATTGTTTTATCCTATGACACAAGCAGTGCACTATGTATTGTTGTATCCTGTGACACAAGCAGTGCACTAAGTATTGTTCTATCCTGTGACACATGCAGTGCACTATGTATTATTATATTCTGTGTCACAAGCAGTGCACTATGTATTGTTTTATCCTATGACACAAGCAATGCACTATGTATTGTTCTATCCTGTGACACAAGTAGCGCACTATGAATTGTTGTATGCTGTAACACAAGCAGTATACTATGTATTGTTGTATCCTGTGACACAAGCAGTGCACTATGTATTGTTGTATCCTGTGACACAAGCCGTGCACTATGTATTGTTGTATCCTGTGACACAAGCAGTGCACTATGTATTTTTTTATCCTGTGACACATGCAGTGCACTATGTATTGTTTTATCCTGTGACACAAGCAGTGCACTATGTATTGTTATATGCTGGGACACAAGCAGTGCACTATGTAGTGTTGTATCCTGTGACACATGCAGTGCACTATGTATTGTTGTATCCTGTGACACAAGCAGTGCACTATGTATTGTTGTATCCTGTGACACATGCAGTGCACTATGTATTGTTGTATCCTGTGACACAAGTAGTACACTATGTATTGTTGTATCCTATGACACAAGTAGTGCACTATGTATTGTTGTATCCTGTGACACAAGCCGTGCACTATGTATTTTTTTATCCTGTGACACAAGCAGTGCACTATGTATTGTTGTATCCTGTGACACAAGCAGTGTACTATGTATTGTTCTATCCTGTGACACAAGCAGTGCACTATGTATTGTTGTATCCTGTAATACAAGCAGTGCACTATGTATTGTTGTATCCTGTGACACAAGCAGTGCACTATGTATTGTTGTATCCTGTGACACAAGCAATGCACTATGTATTGTTGTATCCTATAACACAAGCAGTGCACTATGTATTTTTTTTATCCTGTGACACATGCAGTGCACTATGTATTGTTGTATCCTGTGACACATGCAGTGCACTATGTATTGTTGTATCCTGTGACACAAGCAGTGCACTATGCATTGTTTTATCCTGTGACACAAGCAGTGCACTATGTATTGTTATATGCTGGGACACAAGCAGTGCACTATGTAGTGTTGTATCCTGTGACACATGCAGTGCACTATGTATTGTTTTATCCTATGACACAAGCAGTGCACTATGTATTGTTGTATCCTGTGACACATGCAGTGCACTTCCTGTGACACAAGCAGTGCACTATGTATAGTTTTATCCTGTGACACAAGCAGTGCACTATGTATTGTTGTATCCTGTGACACAAGTAGTGCACTATGTATTGTTGTATCGTATGACACAAGTAGTGCACTATGTATTGTTGTATCCTGTGACACAAGCCGTGCACTATGTATTTCTTTATCCTGTGACACAAGCAGTGTACTATGTATTGTTGTATCCTTTGACACAAGCATTGTACTATGTATTGTTCTATCCTGTGACACAAGCAGTGCACTATGTATTGTTGTATCCTGTGACACAAGCAATGCACTATGTATTGTTGTATCCTATAACACAAGCAGTGCACTATGTATTTTTTTTATCCTGTGACACATGCAGTGCACTATGTATTGTTGTATCCTGTGACAGAAGCAGTGCACTATGTATTGTTGTATCCTGTGACACAAGCAATGCACTATGTATTGTTGTATCCTGTGACACAAGCAGTGCACTATGTATTGTTGTAACCTGTGACACAAGCAGTGCACTATGAATTGTTGTATCCTGTGACACAAGCAGTGCACTATGTATTGTTGTAACCTGTGACACAAGCAGTGCACTATGTATTGTTGTATCCTGTGAGACAAGCAGTGCACTATGTATTGTTGTATCCTGTGACACAAGCAGTGCACTATGTATTGTTGTATCCTATGACACAAGCAGTGCACTATGTATTGTTGTATCCTGTGACACATACAGTGCACTATGTATTGTTGTATCCTGTGACACAAGTAGTGTACTATGTATAGTTTTATCCTGTGACACAAGCAGTGCACTATGTATTGTTCTATCCTGTGACACAAGCAGTGCACTATGTATTGTTGTATCCTGTGACACAAGTAGTGTACTATGTATAGTTTTATCCTGTGACACAAGCAGTGCACTATGTATTGTTCTATCCTGTGACACAAGCAGTGCACTATGTATTGTTGTATCCTGTGACACAAGCAGTGCACTATGTATTGTTGTATCCTATGACACAAGCAGTGCACTATGTATTGTTGTATCCTGTGACACAAGTAGTGCACTATGTATTGTTTTATCCTGTGACACAAGCAGTTCACTATGTATTGTTTTATCCTGTGACACAAGCAATGCACTATGTATTGTTGTATCCTGTGACACAAGCAGTGCACTATGTATTGTTTTATCCTGTGACACAAGCCGTGCACTATGTATTGTTTTATCCTGTGACACAAGCAGTGCACTATGTATTGTTTTATCCTGTGACACAAGCAGTGCACTATGTATTGTTTTATCCTGTGACACAAACAATGCACTATGTATTGTTTTATCCTGTGACACATGCAGTGCACTATGTATTGTTTTATCCTGTGACACAAGCAGTTCACTATGTATTGTTTTATCCTGTGACACAAGCAGTGCACTGTGTATTGTTGTATCCTCTGACACAAGCAGTGCACTATGCATTTTTGTATCCTGTGACACAAGCAGTGCACTATGTATTGCTGTATGCTGTGACACAAGCAGTGCACTATTTATTGTTGTATCCTGTGACACAAGCAGTGCACGGTTTATTGTTGTATTATGTGACACAAGCAGTGCACTGTGTATTGCTGTATGCTGTGACACAAGCAGTGCACTATGTATTGTTGTATCCTGTGACACAAGCAGTGCACTAAGTATTGTTCTATCCTGTGACACATGCAGTGCACTATGTATTATTATATTCTGTGTCACAAGCAGTGCACTATGTATTGTTTTATCCTATGACACAAGCAGTGCACTATGTATTGTTCTATCCTGTGACACAAGTAGCGCACTATGAATTGTTGTATCCTGTAACACAAGCATTGCACTATGTATTGTTGTATACTGTGACACAAGCAGGGCATTTTGTATTGTTGTTTCCTGTGACACAAGCAGTGCACTATGTATTGTATCCTGTGACACATGCAGTGCACTATGAATTGTTGTATCCTGTGACACATGCAGTGCACTATGTATTGTTGTATCCTATGACACATAGAGTGCACTATGTATTGTTGTATCCTGTGACACAAGCCGTGCACTATGTATTGTTGTATCCTGTGACACAAGCAGTGCACTATGTATTGTTCTATCCTGTGACACATGCAGTGCACTATGTATTGTTGTATGCTGTGACACAAGCAGTGCACTATTTATTGTTGTATCCTGTGACACAAGCAGTGCCCTATGTATTGTTGCATCCTGTGAGACATGCAGTGCACTATGTATTGTTGTATGCTGTGACACAAGCAGTGCACTATTTATTGTTGTATCCTGTGACACAAGCAGTGCACTATGTATAGTTGCATCCTGTGACACAAGCAGTGCACTATGTATTGTTGTATCCTGTGACACAAGCAGTGCACTATGTATTGTTGTATCCTATGACACAAGCAGTGCACTCTGTATTGTTATATTCTGTATCACAAGCAGTGCACCATGTATTTTATCCTGTGACACATGCAGTGCACTATGTATTGTTGTATCCTGTGACACAAGTAGTGTACTATGTATTGTTTTATCCTGTGACACAAGCAATGCACTATGTATTGTTTTATCCTGTGACACATGTAGTGCACTATGTATTGTTTTATCCTGTGACACAAGCAATGCACTATGTATTGCTGTATGCTGTGACACAAGCAGTGCACTGTGTATTGTTGTATCCTGTGACACAAGCAGTGCACTATGTATTTTTGTATCCTGTGACACAAGCAGTGCACTATGTAATGTTGTATCCTGTGACACAAGCAGTGCACTATGTATTGCTGTATGCTGTGACACAAGCAGTGCACTATTTATGGTTGTATCCTGTGACACAAGCAGTGCACGGTGTATTGTTGTATCCTGTGACACAAGCAGTGCACTGTGTTTTGCTGTATGCTGTGACACAAGCAGTGCACTATGTATTGTTGTATCCTGTGACACAAGCAGTGCACTATGTATTGTTCTATCCTGTGACACATGCAGTGCACTATGTATTATTATATTCTGTGTCACAAGCAGTGCACTATGTATTGTTCTATCCTGTGACACAAGTAGCGAACTATGTATTGCTGTATCATTATCCTGTGACACAAGCAGTGCACTATGTATTGTTGTATCCTGTGACACAAGCAGTGCATTTTGTATTGTTGTATCCTTCGACACATGCAGTGCACTATGTATTGTTATATTCTGTGACACAAGCAGTGCAGTATGTATTGTTGTATCCTGTGACACATGCAGTGCACTATGTATTGTTGTATCCTGTGACACAAGCAGTGCACTATGTATTGTTGTATACTGTGACACAAGCAGTGCACTATTTATTGTTGTATCCTGTGACACAAGCAGTGTACTATGTATTGTTCTATCCTGTGACACATGCAGTGCACTATGTATTGTTCTATCCTGTGACACAAGCAGTGCACTTTGTATTGCTGTATGCTGTGACACAAGCAGTGCACTACGTATTGTTCTTTCCTGTGACACAAGCAGTGCACTATGTATTGTTTTATCCTGTGACACATGCAGTGCACTATGTATTGTTGTATCCTATGACACAAGCAGTGCACTATGTATTGTTGTATCCTATGACACAAGCAGTGCACTATGTATTGTTGTATCCTATGACACAAGCACTGCACTATGTATTGTTGTATCCTATGACACAAGCAGTGTACTATGTATTGTTTTATCCTATGACACAAGCAGTGCACTATGTATTGTTATATGCTGTGACACAAGCAGTGCACTATGTATTGTTATATGCTGCTGTGACACAAGCAGTGCACTATGTATTTCTTTATGCTGTGACACAAGCAGTGCACTATGTATTGTTGTATGCTTTGACACAAGCAGTGCACTATGTATTGTTGTATGCTGTGACACAAGCAGTGCACTATGTATTGTTGTATCCTGTGACACAAGCAGTGCACTATGTAATGTTGTATCCTGTGACACAAGCAGTGCACTATGTATTGCTGTATGCTGTGACACAAGCAGTGCACTATTTATTGTTGTATCCTGTGAAACAAGCAGTGCACAGTGTATTGTTGTATCCTGTGACACAAGCAGTGCACGGTGTATTGTTGTATCCTGTGACACAAGCAGTGCATTGTGTATTGCTGTATGCTGTGACACAAGCAGTGCACTATGTATTGTTTTATCCTATGACACAAGCAGTGCACTATGTATTGTTCTATCCTGTGACACAAGTAGCGCACTATGAATTGTTGTATCCTGTGACACAAGCAGTGCATTTTGTATTGTTGTTTCCTGTGACACAAGCAGTGCACTATGTATTGTTTTATCCTGTGACACAAGCAGTGCACTATGTATTGTTGTATTCTGTGACACATGCAGTGCACTATGTATTGTTGTATCCTGTGACACATGCAGTGCACTATGTTTTGTTGTATCCTATGACACAAGCAGTGCACTATGTATTGTTGTATCCTATGACACAAGCAGTGCACTATGTATTATTATATTCTGTGTCACAAGCAGTGCACTATGTATTGTTTTATCCTATGACACAAGCAGTGCACTATGTATTGTTCTATCCTGTGACAGAAGTAGCGCACTATGAATTGTTGTATCCTGTGACACAAGCAGTGCACTTTGTATTGTTGTATCCTGTGACACAAGCAGTGCATTTTGTATTGTTGTTTCCTGTGACACAAGCAGTGCACTATGTATTGTTGTATCCTGTGACACATGCAGTGCACTATGTATTGTTGTATCCTGTGACACAAGCAGTGCACTATGTATTGTTCTATCCTGTGACACAAGCAGTGCACTATTTATTGTTGTATCCTGTGACACATGCAGTGCACTATGTATTGTTGTATCCTGTGACACATGCAGTGCACTATGTATTGTTCTATCCTGTGACACAAGCAGAGCACTATGTATTGTTGTATCATGTGACACAAGCAGTGCACTATGTATTGTTGTATCCTGTGACACAAGCAGTGCACTATGTATTGTTGTATCCTGTGACACATGCAGTGCACTATTTATTGTTGTATCCTGTGACACATGCAGTGCACTATGTATTGTTGTATCCTGTGACACATGCAGTGCACTATGTATTGTTAAATTATGTGACACAAGCAGTGCACTATGTATTGATGTATCCTGTGACACATGCAGTGCACTATGTATTGTTGTATACTGTGACACAAGCAGTGCACTATGTATTGTTGTATCCTGTGACACAAGCAGTGTACTATGTATTGTTCTATCCTGTGACACATGCAGTGCACTATGTATTGTTGTATCCTGTGACACAAGCAGTGCACTATGTATTGTTGTATCCTATAACACAAGCAGTGCACTATGTATTTTTTTTATCCTGTGACACATGCAGTGCACTATGTATTGTTGTATCCTGTGACACAAGCAGTGCACTATGTATTGTTCTATCCTGTGACACATGCAGTGCACTATGTATTATTATATTCTGTGTCACAAGCAGTGCACTATGTATTGTACTATCCTGTGACACAAGTAGCGAACTATGTATTGCTGTATCATTATCCTGTGACACAAGCAGTGCACTATGTATTGTTGTATCCTGTGACACAAGCAGTGCATTTTGTATTGTTGTATCCTTCGACACATGCAGTGCACTATGTATTGTTATATTCTGTGACACAAGCAGTGCAGTATGTATTGTTGTATCCTGTGACACATGCAGTGCACTATGTATTGTTGTATCCTGTGACACAAGCAGTGCACTATGTATTGTTGTATACTGTGACACAAGCAGTGCACTATTTATTGTTTTATCCTGTGACACAAGCAGTGTACTATGTATTGTTCTATCCTGTGACACATGCAGTGCACTATGTATTGTTCTATCCTGTGACACAAGCAGTGCACTTTGTATTGCTGTATGCTGTGACACAAGCAGTGCACTACGTATTGTTCTTTCCTGTGACACAAGCAGTGCACTATGTATTGTTTTATCCTGTGACACATGCAGTGCACTATGTATTGTTGTATCCTATGACACAAGCAGTGCACTATGTATTGTTGTATCCTATGACACAAGCAGTGCACTATGTATTGTTGTATCCTATGACACAAGCACTGCACTATGTATTGTTGTATCCTATGACACAAGTAGTGTACTATGTATTGTTTTATCCTATGACACAAGCAGTGCACTATGTATTGTTATATGCTGTGACACAAGCAGTGCACTATGTATTGTTATATGCTGCTGTGACACAAGCAGTGCACTATGTATTTCTTTATGCTGTGACACAAGCAGTGCACTATGTATTGTTGTATGCTTTGACACAAGCAGTGCACTATGTATTGTTGTATGCTGTGACACAAGCAGTGCACTATGTATTGTTGTATCCTGTGACACAAGCAGTGCACTATGTAATGTTGTATCCTGTGACACAAGCAGTGCACTATGTATTGCTGTATGCTGTGACACAAGCAGTGCACTATTTATTGTTGTATCCTGTGAAACAAGCAGTGCACAGTGTATTGTTGTATCCTGTGACACAAGCAGTGCACGGTGTATTGTTGTATCCTGTGACACAAGCAGTGCATTGTGTATTGTTGTATGCTGTGACACAAGCAGTGCACTATGTATTGTTTTATCCTATGACACAAGCAGTGCACTATGTATTGTTCTATCCTGTGACACAAGTAGCGCACTATGAATTGTTGTATCCTGTGACACAAGCAGTGCATTTTGTATTGTTGTTTCCTGTGACACAAGCAGTGCACTATGTATTGTTTTATCCTGTGACACAAGCAGTGCACTATGTATTGTTGTATTCTGTGACACATGCAGTGCACTATGTATTGTTGTATCCTGTGACACATGCAGTGCACTATGTTTTGTTGTATCCTATGACACAAGCAGTGCACTATGTATTGTTGTATCCTATGACACAAGCAGTGCACTATGTATTATTATATTCTGTGTCACAAGCAGTGCACTATGTATTGTTTTATCCTATGACACAAGCAGTGCACTATGTATTGTTCTATCCTGTGACAGAAGTAGCGCACTATGAATTGTTGTATCCTGTGACACAAGCAGTGCATTTTGTATTGTTGTTTCCTGTGACACAAGCAGTGCACTATGTATTGTTGTATCCTGTGACACATGCAGTGCACTATGTATTGTTGTATCCTGTGACACAAGCAGTGCACTATGTATTGTTCTATCCTGTGACACATGCAGTGCACTATTTATTGTTGTATCCTGTGACACATGCAGTGCACTATGTATTGTTGTATCCTGTGACACATGCAGTGCACTATGTATTGTTCTATCCTGTGACACAAGCAGAGCACTATGTATTGTTGTATCATGTGACACAAGCAGTGCACTATGTATTGTTGTATCCTGTGACACAAGCAGTGCACTATGTATTGTTGTATCCTGTGACACATGCAGTGCACTATTTATTGTTGTATCCTGTGACACATGCAGTGCACTATGTATTGTTGTATCCTGTGACACATGCAGTGCACTATGTATTGTTAAATTATGTGACACAAGCAGTGCACTATGTATTTTTGTATCCTGTGACACATGCAGTGCACTATGTATTGTTGTATACTGTGACACAAGCAGTGCACTATGTATTGTTGTATCCTGTGACACAAGCAGTGTACTATGTATTGTTCTATCCTGTGACACATGCAGTGCACTATGTATTGTTCTATCCTGTGACACAAGCAGTGCACTTTGTATTGCTGTATGCTGTGACACAAGCAGTGCACTACGTATTGTTCTATCCTGTGACACATGCAGTGCACTATGTATTGTTTTATCCTGTGACACATGCAGTGCACTATGTATTGTTGTATCCTATGACACAAGCAGTGTACTATGTATTGTTTTATCATATGACACAAGCAGTGCACTATGTATTGTTATATGCTGTGACACAAGCAGTGCACTATGTATTGTTATATGCTGCTGTGACACAAGCAGTGCACTATGTATTGCTGCATGCTGTGACACAAGCAGTGCACTATGTATTGTTGTATGCTTTGACACAAGCAGTGCACTATGTATTGTTGTATGCTGTGACACAAGCAGTGCACTATGTATTGTTGTATCCTGTGACACAAGCAGTGCACTATGTAATGTTGTATCCTGTGACACAAGCAGTGCACTATGTATTGCTGTATGCTGTGACACAAGCAGTGCACTATTTATTGTTGTATCCTGTGACACAAGCAGTGCACGGTGTATTGTTGTATCCTGTGACACAAGCAGTGCACGGTGTATTGTTGTATCCTGTGACACAAGCAGTGCACTGTGTATTGCTGTATGCTGTGACACAAGAAGTGCACTATGTATTGTTGTATCCTGTGACACAAGCAGTGCACTATGTAATGGTGTATCCTGTGACACAAGCAGTGCACTATGTATTGCTGTATGCTGTGACACAAGCAGTGCACTATGTATTGTTGTATCCTGTGACACAAGCAGTGTACTATGTATTGTTCTATCCTTTGACACATGCAGTGCACTATGTATTGTTCTATCCTGTGACACAAGCAGTGCACTTTGTATTGCTGTATGCTGTGACACAAGCAGTGCACTACGTATTGTTCTATCCTGTGACACAAGCAGTGCACTATGTATTGTTTTATCCTGTGACACATGCAGTGCACTATGTATTGTTGTATCCTATGACACAAGCAGTGTACTATGTATTGTTTTATCATATGACACAAGCAGTGCACTATGTATTGTTATATGCTGTGACACAAGCAGTGCACTATGTATTGTTATATGCTGCTGTGACACAAGCAGTGCACTATGTATTGCTGCATGCTGTAACACAAGCAGTGCACTATGTATTGTTGTATGCTTTGACACAAGCAGTGCACTATGTATTGTTGTATGCTGTGACACAAGCAGTGCACTATGTATTGTTGTATCCTGTGACACAAGCAGTGCACTATGTAATGTTGTATCCTGTGACACAAGCAGTGCACTATGTATTGCTGTATCCTATAACACAAGCAGTGGACTATTTATTGTTGTATCCTGTGACACAAGCAGTGCACTATGTATTGTTGTATCCTGTGACACATGCAGTGCACTATTTATTGTTGTATCCTGTGACACATGCAGTGCACTATGTATTGTTGTATCCTGTGACACGTGCAGTGCACTATGTATTGTTAAATTATGTGACACAAGCAGTGCACTATGTATTGTTGTATCCTGTGACACATGCAGTGCACTATGTATTGTTGTATACTGTGACACAAGCAGTGCACTATGTATTGTTGTATCCTGTGACACAAGCAGTATACTATGTATTGTTCTATCCTGTGACACATGCAGTGCACTATGTATTGTTCTATCCTGTGACACAAGCAGTGCACTTTGTATTGCTGTATGCTGTGACACAAGCAGTGCACTACGTATTGTTCTATCCTGTGACACATGCAGTGCACTATGTATTGTTTTATCCTGTGACACATGCAGTGCACTATGTATTGTTGTATCCTATGACACAAGCAGTGTACTATGTATTGTTTTATCATATGACACAAGCAGTGCACTATGTATTGTTATATGCTGTGACACAAGCAGTGCACTATGTATTGTTATATGCTGCTGTGACACAAGCAGTGCACTATGTATTGCTGCATGCTGTGACACAAGCAGTGCACTATGTATTGTTGTATGCTTTGACACAAGCAGTGCACTATGTATTGTTGTATGCTGTGACACAAGCAGTGCACTATGTATTGTTATATTCTGTGTCACAAGCAGTGCACTATGTATTGTTGTTTCCTGTGACACAAGCAGTGCACTATGTAATGTTGTATCCTGTGACACAAGCAGTGCACTATGTATTGCTGTATGCTGTGACACAAGCAGTGCACTATTTATTGTTGTATCCTGTGACACAAGCAGTGCACGGTGTATTGTTGTATCCTGTGACACAAGCAGTGCACGGTGTATTGTTTTATCCTGTGACACAAGCAGTGCACTGTGTATTGCTGTATGCTGTGACACAAGAAGTGCACTATGTATTGTTGTATCCTGTGACACAAGCAGTGCACTATGTAATGTTGTATCCTGTGACACAAGCAGTGCACTATGTATTGCTGTATGCTGTGACACAAGCAGTGCACTATGTATTGTTGTATCCTGTGACACAAGCAGTGTACTATGTATTGTTCTATCCTGTGACACATGCAGTGCACTATGTATTGTTCTATCCTGTGACACAAGCAGTGCACTTTGTATTGCTGTATGCTGTGACACAAGCAGTGCACTACGTATTGTTCTATCCTGTGACACAAGCAGTGCACTATGTATTGTTTTATCCTGTGACACATGCAGTGCACTATGTATTGTTGTATCCTATGACACAAGCAGTGTACTATGTATTGTTTTATCATATGACACAAGCAGTGCACTATGTATTGTTATATGCTGTGACACAAGCAGTGCACTATGTATTGTTATATGCTGCTGTGACACAAGCAGTGCACTATGTATTGCTGCATGCTGTGACACAAGCAGTGCACTATGTATTGTTGTATGCTTTGACACAAGCAGTGCACTATGTATTGTTGTATGCTGTGACACAAGCAGTGCACTATGTATTGCTGTATGCTGTGACACAAGCAGTGCACTATTTATTGTTGTATCCTGTGACACAAGCAGTGCACGGTGTATTGTTGTATCCTGTGACACAAGCAGTGCACGGTGTATTGTTGTATCCTGTGACACAAGCAGTGCACTGTGTATTGCTGTATGCTGTGACACAAGCAGTGCACTATGTATTGTTGTATCCTGTGACACAAGCAGTGCACTAAGTATTGTTCTATCCTGTGACACATGCAGTGCACTATGTATTATTATATTCTGTGTCACAAGCAGTGCACTATGTATTGTTTTATCCTATGACACAAGCAGTGCACTATGTATTGTTGTATCCTGTGACACAAGCAGTGCACTATGTATTGTTCTATCCTGTGACACAAGCAGTGCACTTTCAACTAGATTACGAGTTTTACGTTAGAGGCTATGCGGTGCTAACGAGTAGTTTTCTCTCACCGCTCACTTACCTGCAGCGCTGGTATTACAGGTTTTTGCAAACCTGGCGTTAAAAGGCAAGAAGTGAGCGTTGAGCAAAAATGTGCTCCTTACTGCACTCCAATACCAGCGCTGCTTAAGTTAGCGGTGAGCTGGTTGTACGTGCTCGTGCACGATTTCCCCATAGGAATCAACGGGGAGAGCCGGCTGAGAAAAATTCTAACACCTGCAAAAAAGCAGCATAAAACTCAGTAACGCAGCCCCATTGATTCCTAAGGGGAAATAAAATGTATGTTTATTCCTAACACTCTAACATGAACCCCGAGTCTAAACACCCCTAATCTTACACTTATTAACCCCTAATCTGCCGCCCCCGACATCGCCGACATCTTTATTATAGTTATTAACCCCTAATCTGCCGCTCCAGACATCGCCGCCACCTACATTATATGTTTTAACCCCTAATCTGCCGCCCCCGACATCGCCGACACCTACATTATATTTATTAACCCCTTATCTGCCGCTCCGGACATCGCCGCCACCTAAATTATATGTATTAACCCCTAATCTGCTGCCCCCAACATCGCCACCACCTACATTATATTTATTAGCCCCTAATCTCCAGCCCCCAATGTCGCCGCAACCTACCTACACTTATTAGCCCCTAATCTGCCGCCCCAATGTCGCCACCACTGTAATAAACATATTAACCCCTAAACAGCCGCACTCCCGCCTCGCAAACATTAGTTAAATATTATTAACCCCTAATCTGCCATCCCTAACATCGCCGCCACCTACCTACATTTATTAACCCCTAATCTGCCGCCCCCAACGTCGCCGCCACTATATTATATTTATTAACCCCTAAACCTAAGTCTAACCCTAACCCTAACACCCCCTAACTTAAATATAATTACAATAAATCTAAATAAAAATAAATATTATTACCTAAATAATTCCTATTTAAAAATAAATACTTACCTGTAAAATAAACTTTAAAATAGCTACAATATAACTAATAGTTACATTGTAGCTAGCTTAGGGTTTATTTTTATTTTACAAGCAAGTTTGTATTTATTTTAACTAGGTAGAATAGTTATTAAATAGTTATTAACTTTTTAATAACTACCTAGCTAAAATAAATACAAAAGTACCTGTAAAAAAACCTAACCTAAGTTACAATAACACCTAACCCAGTGTTTTTCAACCAGTGTGCCGTGGCACACTAGTGTGCCGTGAGAGATCCTCAGGTGTGCCACGGCTGACAACAGTGCGGGGGTGTCCCTCTTTCAAATTTTGAAATATTGGGAGGTATGTGACAGGCTCATCAGGTATTTACAACCATGACATTGACATTCATTCACAGACAATCATTATGATGGTTTGTGAATGAGTGTCAATATGTCATGTATAGTTTGTAGGAGGCATGGCATGACAGCACAGTACAGTGTGTGTGTGTTTATATATGTGTGTATATATATATATATATACATATATATATATATATATATATATATATATATATATATATATATATATATATATATATATATATATATATATATATATATATATACCGGTATATATATATCCTGTATTAGGCTACAATGTGTGATTTTGTAACATTTTGGGATGGTGGTGTGCCACAGGATTTTTTAATGTAAAAAAGTGTGCCACGGCAAAAAAAAGGGTGCAAATCACTGACCTAACCTAACCCTACAATTAAATAAATTAACTAAATTAAAAACAATTAAATACATTAAATTAAGTTAGCTAAAGTACAAAAAACAAACAACACTAAATTACAGAAAATAATAAACAAATTGCATTATGTATTGTATCCTATGATAGAAGCAGTGCACTCTGTATTGTTATATCCTGTGACAGAAGCAGTGCACTATGAATTGTTGTATCCTATGATAAAATCAGTGCACTATGTATTGTTATATTCTGTGTCACAAGCAGCAGTGCACTATGTATTGTTGTATCCTGTGACACAAGCAGTATACTATGTATGTATTGTTGTATCCTGTGACAGAAGCAGTTCATTATGTATTGTTATATTCTGTGTCACAAGCAGTGCACTATGTATTGTTCTATCCTGTGACACAAGCAGTGCACTATGTATTGTTGTATCCTGTGACACAAGCAGTGCACTATGTATTGTTGTATCCTGTGACACAAGCAGTGCACTATGTATTGTTATATTCTGTGTCACAAGCAGTGCACTATGTATTGTTCTATCCTGTGACACAAGCAGTGCACTATGTATTGTTGTATCCTGTGACACAAGCAGTGCACTATGTATTTTTATATTCTGTGTCACAAGCAGTGCATTATGTATTGTTGTATCCTGTGACACAAGCAGTGCACTATGTATTGTTATATCCTGTGACACAAGCAGTGCACTATGTATTGTTGTATCCTGTGACACAAGCAGTGCACTATGTATTGTTATATTCTGTGTCACAAGCAGTGCACTATGTATTGTTCTATCCTGTGACACAAGCAGTGCCCTATGTATTGTTGTATCCTGTGACACAAGCAGTGCACTATGTATTGTTGTATCCTGTGACACAAGCAGTGCACTATGTATTGTTATATTCTGTGTCACAAGCAGTGCACTATGTATTGTTCTATCCTGTGACACAAGCAGTGCACTATGTATTGTTGTATCCTGTGACACAAGCAGTGCACTATGTATTGTTATATTCTGTGTCACAAGCAGTGCACTATGTATTGTTGTATCCTGTGACACAAGCAGTGCACTATGTATTGTTGTATCCTGTGACACAAGCAGTGCACTATGTATTGTTATATCCTGTGACACAAGCAGTGCACTATGTATTGTTATATCCTGTGACACAAGCAGTGCACTATGTATTGTTATATCCTGTGACACAAGCAGTATACTATGTATTGTTGTATCCTGTGACACAAGCAGTGCACTATGTATTGTTATATCCTGTGACACAAGCAGTATACTATGTATTGTTGTATCCTGTGACACAAGCAGTGCACTATGTATTGTTATATCCTGTGACACAAGCAGTGCACTATGTATTGTTATATCCCGTGACACAAGCAGTATACTATGTATTGTTGTATCCTGTGACACAAGCAGTATACTATGTATTGTTGTATCCTGTGACACAAGCAGTGCACTATGTATTGTTATATTCTGTGTCACAAGCAGTGCACTATGTATTGTTCTATCCTGTGACACAAGCAGTGCACTATGTATTGTTGTATCCTGTGACACAAGCAGTGCACTATGTATTGTTATATTCTGTGTCACAAGCAGTGCACTATGTATTGTTCTATCCTGTGACACAAGCAGTGCCCTATGTATTGTTGTATCCTGTGACACAAGCAGTGCACTATGTATTTTTATATTCTGTGTCACAAGCAGTGCATTATGTATTGTTGTATCCTGTGACACAAGCAGTGCACTATGTATTGTTATATCCTGTGACACAAGCAGTGCACTATGTATTGTTGTATCCTGTGACACAAGCAGTGCACTATGTATTGTTATATTCTGTGTCACAAGCAGTGCACTATGTATTGTTCTATCCTGTGACACAAGCAGTGCCCTATGTATTGTTGTATCCTGTGACACAAGCAGTGCACTATGTATTGTTGTATCCTGTGACACAAGCAGTGCACTATGTATTGTTATATTCTGTGTCACAAGCAGTGCACTATGTATTGTTCTATCCTGTGACACAAGCAGTGCACTATGTATTGTTGTATCCTGTGACACAAGCAGTGCACTATGTATTGTTATATTCTGTGTCACAAGCAGTGCACTATGTATTGTTGTATCCTGTGACACAAGCAGTGCACTATGTATTGTTGTATCCTGTGACACAAGCAGTGCACTATGTATTGTTATATCCTGTGACACAAGCAGTGCACTATGTATTGTTATATCCTGTGACACAAGCAGTGCACTATGTATTGTTATATCCTGTGACACAAGCAGTATACTATGTATTGTTGTATCCTGTGACACAAGCAGTGCACTATGTATTGTTATATCCTGTGACACAAGCAGTATACTATGTATTGTTGTATCCTGTGACACAAGCAGTGCACTATGTATTGTTATATCCTGTGACACAAGCAGTGCACTATGTATTGTTATATCCCGTGACACAAGCAGTATACTATGTATTGTTGTATCCTGTGACACAAGCAGTATACTATGTATTGTTGTATCCTGTGACACAAGCAGTGCACTATGTATTGTTATATTCTGTGTCACAAGCAGTGCACTATGTATTGTTCTATCCTGTGACACAAGCAGTGCACTATGTATTGTTGTATCCTGTGACACAAGCAGTGCACTATGTATTTTTATATTCTGTGTCACAAGCAGTGCATTATGTATTGTTGTATCCTGTGACACAAGCAGTGCACTATGTATTGTTATATCCTGTGACACAAGCAGTGCACTATGTATTGTTGTATCCTGTGACACAAGCAGTGCACTATGTATTGTTATATTCTGTGTCACAAGCAGTGCACTATGTATTGTTCTATCCTGTGACACAAGCAGTGCCCTATGTATTGTTGTATCCTGTGACACAAGCAGTGCACTATGTATTGTTGTATCCTGTGACACAAGCAGTGCACTATGTATTGTTATATTCTGTGTCACAAGCAGTGCACTATGTATTGTTCTATCCTGTGACACAAGCAGTGCACTATGTATTGTTGTATCCTGTGACACAAGCAGTGCACTATGTATTGTTATATTCTCTGTCACAAGCAGTGCACTATGTATTGTTGTATCCTGTGACACAAGCAGTGCACTATGTATTGTTGTATCCTGTGACACAAGCAGTGCACTATGTATTGTTATATCCTGTGACACAAGCAGTGCACTATGTATTGTTATATCCTGTGACACAAGCAGTGCACTATGTATTGTTATATCCTGTGACACAAGCAGTATACTATGTATTGTTGTATCCTGTGACACAAGCAGTGCACTATGTATTGTTATATCCTGTGACACAAGCAGTATACTATGTATTGTTGTATCCTGTGACACAAGCAGTGCACTATGTATTGTTATATCCTGTGACACAAGCAGTGCACTATGTATTGTTGTATCCCGTGACACAAGCAGTATACTATGTATTGTTGTATCCTGTGACACAAGCAGTGCACTATGTATTGTTATATCCTGTGACACAAGCAGTATACTATGTATTGTTGTATCCTGTGACACAAGCAGTGCACTATGTATTGTTATATCCTGTGACACAAGCAGTATACTATGTATTGTTGTATCCTGTGACACAAGCAGTGCACTATGTATTGTTATATCCTGTGACACAAGCAGTGCACTATGTATTGTTATATCCCGTGACACAAGCAGTATACTATGTATTGTTGTATCCTGTGACACAAGCAGTGCACTATGTATTGTTATATCCTGTGACACAAGCAGTGCACTATGTATTGTTATATCCCGTGACACAAGCAGTATACTATGTATTGTTGTATCCTGTGACACAAGCAGTGCACTATGTATTGTTATATCCTGTGACACAAGCAGTGCACTATGTATTGTTATATCCCGTGACACAAGCAGTATACTATGTATTGTTGTATCCTGTGACACAAGCAGTGCACTATGTATTGTTGTAACCTGTGACACAAGCAGTATACTATGTATTGTTGTATCCTGTGACACAAGCAGTGCACTATGTATTGTTATATCCTGTGACACAAGCAGTGCACTATGTATTGTTATATCCCATGACACAAGCAGTGCACTATGTATTGTTGTATCCTGTGACACAAGCAGTGCACTATGTATTGTTATATCCCATGACACAAGCAGTGCACTATGTATTGTTATATCCTGTGACACAAGCAGTGCACTATGTATTGTTATATCCCATGACACAAGCAGTGCACTATGTATTGTTATATCCCATGACACAAGCAGTATACTATGTATTGTTGTATCCTGTGACACAAGCAGTGCACTATGTTTTACACAGTTTTTTTTCACAGCTTAAACGTTACATAACAAATTATGGGCTAGAATACAAGTGGAGCACTAAATTATTGCACTCTGGCAAATAGGCAAATTTGCCCTTCTGCGGGAGCGCAATAATTAACGTGCCATTACAAGTGGCTGGTTATTGCTACCGCAAGCTCATGGTAGCAATTAGCGCCCCAAAAATTAAGCAGAGATTAGATCACTGGTTAATTTACTAAAAGTTCCCTAAATGCCCTCAAAATAGAGGGCACTGCAGTTTTTTATTAAAGTAAATGTAGCCTTTTTCTTTAATAAAAAAAAAAAATTGCACTAGGTAGTTTTGGGGCTTTATAGTTGCTGGGAGTGGAGTGTTAGAAAAAAACTGCTCTGAAAAGTGCCTTTACATTGTTTATATACTGTATATGTTTATATATGTATATATTTATGTGTTAATATGTGTATATAGACATATTAACACATATATATACAGTATATATATATATATATATATATATATATATATTCATATACATATATATCTAAATATACTGCGCTACTTCGCTGCACAAGGTTCTGATGCCGTTTGTGGCCTAGTTGCCATTGAGGTGGTAAACTTTGGAAACTGGTTGTAACATAAACATTCCCCATAGGCTTTAATGGAGATAAATGTTTTTACCACCAGATTCCAAATGTAACGACCTCAATGGAAACTAGGCCTGTGACGGCACCAGAATGAGGCTCCCATAGGAGCCTGTGGAAGCGCTCTCTCGGAATTAACTTGTAATACCACACATTATCGTGCACTGGTATTAAAAAGTGGAGCCCATGCAAGCAATATTTATCTGGCCCTATGTTTGTTATATATACGTGATATAGAGCAATGTAATCACTAAACAAAATGTACACCTTCCATTTTGTATTATGCATGCTAAACTGAATGGTATGATATACTGTAAGTTGTCAAGAAAACAACAATATCACTATCACAGGTTGTGAGAATAATTAACTCTTAAATGACGACTCTCTTTGAGTAAAGCATAGGCGCAGGAGGAAAACAAAACCATGTTACGTACCCTGCTATTGTAGTTGTCCCCTTAATATATTTAAAGGGCCATGATAACCAAATGATTGAACACTTGAAAGTGATGCAGCATAGCTGTAAAAAGCTGAAAATATCACCTGAAGATCTCTATGTAAAAAAGAAAGATATTTTACATCACAAATTCCTCAGTAGCCACATCCCATTGTAAAGGACTTCTAAGCAGCAAATCAGTATGTCTGTCCCGGGACAGCTAAGGGAGTGAGCATACGTGCACACTAATCTAATTTCCCTATTCAGTTTAAGGAAGTTTACTATGAAATCTCATAAGAGTGAAGTCAAATCTCATGAGATCACAGTAAAAGAGTTCATGACCTCAGCACTGCTGATTGGCTGCTGTTCATTTCTTCATTTATTTATTTTTTTCCTGCAGCTGAGTAACAGCTGAAGTATAACTTTTTACACAGAAATTACTCTGCTGAGCTGAGGAAATTGTGAGGTAAAATATCATCTTTTTTTACATAGAGATGCTCAGGTGATATTTTCCTGTCAGCTTTTTACAGTTATACTGCATCAGTTTCAAGTGATTTAGCATATGAGTATTATGTCCCTTTAAGAGTGTTTCTCAAACAATGTATAAACCCTGAGGATGTCAAATGTACCAGGAGATGATCGTGAAATTCACAAATTTCACAAGACCTCTTTCTTTAATCATGAATTCTTAGCAATGTTTTAGTGTTTTTATATTGCCTTAATTGTCTTATTTTATATAATTGTACCACATGAATAGACCAATTGGCATATAATATGCTTATGAAAAGAAAAATATTATTACAAAGAAAATTATTGGGATACGCTGATCTAATCTGCTCTAATCTGTGTGAAATGTTTATCACTTTGCTTAATTACATTTTGGTGGAAAATATCACCTATTGGATTATTTTATAGAGATCATATGCTCATTTTTTTACAGTTAGCCCATCTATTGAAAGTCCTTATTCACTAAATTGATTAACTGATGATTCTTAATTTTGTTTAATAAAATAGGGAATTCCTTTGAAGATCGAGAATGTGGTGAGGATTACAATAAAGAGGACCTGTTAATGCTGGCTGAAAAGAAAGCAAAACTGGACTTCAGGAAAGGTAATATTAAAGGGACATATTACCCAGATGCTGTATTACTTAATACTATAGTGGTGCAGCATTTATGTGCCATTCTGTTATTCAAATACCACCTTAACATATTTTGAGATTTTTGTACTTTATTTTTTTAATAAAACCTTTTTTAAAGGCAAGCAAACACAATCTGGATGCTTATGCCATATTCACTCCCTGGGTCTATCACTATCTAAAAATTGTCATGCTGCATTGATAATTTCCCTATACACAAGAAAAAAAAAAATATGGACAAACCTTTAATCTAGGTTGAAAAGGGACATTAAAGGGACATTGTAACCAAATATTGAAATGATGCTGCATACCTGTGAAAAGCTGACTAGAAAATATATTACCCTGAACATCTCTGGATAAAAGCGGAAGATATTTTACTTCTAAATTCCCTAAGTATTCACACCCCACTGGAAAGAGACTTTAAGCAGCCAATCAGGATGCTAGTCCCAGGACTTGCAAGGGAGTATGCATCTGGCATGTTATTTTTGTATTAAGTTTAAGGAAGTTTACTATGAAATCACAATTTCAGTAAAATCTCACAAGATCACAGCAAAGAAAAACATGACCTTAGCAATGCTGATGCTGTTTTGATTTTTTTTCTTCAACTTGCAGCTGGACAGCAGCTGAAGTTTAACTGTTAGCACTGAGGCATCCATGTATTAAAGGCACAGTCTACTTGAAAGTTTGTATTGTTTAAAAAAAATAGATAATCCTTTTATTACCCATTCCTCAGTTATACCAACACTGTTATATTAATACAATTTTCACCTCTGTGATTACCTTGTATCTAAGCCTCTGCAGACTGCACCTTATCTCAGTTCTTTTGATAGACTTGCATTTTAGCCAATCAGTGCTTATTGACAAAGTTGTGTTATACAAAACAGTTTAACTTCACCTCAGAGGTGGTGAAGAGTGTAATGACTACTGCTTTTAACATTGCGGAAAGCAGGCTTGCATGTGCGAAACCGCCCCACAAGGGCTCCGGAGCAGCTTACACTGTTTCCTACATGAAGCCCTCACTCTGGTGAGCTGAAGAAATTGTGAGGTAAAATATCTTCCCTTTTTTACATAGAGATGCTCAGGTGATATTTTCATGTCAGCTTTTTACAGTTATGCTGCATCACTTTCAAGTGATTTAGCATGAGTATTGTGTCCCTTTCATTAATATAGATGTATTAATTATTAATACAATAGGTATAAATAATTAAATACAATACTGCAGAATCCTAGGAGTGTCTGACAGTTTTTGTTTATAGCTTGACAGCTTTTATACTGTAGATTCTGACTTATGATTAAACAGTCAGTTAATAAAGCTCTATTCCCTACTTACGGTATTCTGTAATTTTATACTTTTTTTTGCAGTATACATGGTGCTCCATATCTGCATGATGATGTAATGCTTTTTTTCTTTCTTCTTACCTTTATCATGTGTAGTAAAATTCTGTTTATTATGGAGTCTATAGAAGTAGACACTTGCATACATATTATGTGACATATACATCTGTATCATATGCTGTGTCCTAGAGATTTTACCTTTACTATCATTCTAGTTATTAGCTTATTCATTTTATATCCACAGATTGTCCTGAGTATAGTTATTGACTAATTTTGTCCTAGTTAGTGAGAGGTTTCTTGCATGCTTTTCAAAATCTCTTGCAAAATTTCCACAGAATCTCACAAAGTAGTGCAGGACTTACAGGCAGTTAGCCAGCAACAACTGTGAACTCAGGGAGGAGTGAACACATTAATGATAGGGCAGATCACTGCTTCAATTTGTGCATGTGTTTATGCAACCAGCCATTATTATCGTTAATTTACATATGTATCTTGATTGACTGGTCTTTTTTGTCAACACAGAAATTAAACAGAGGGAAACAAAACAGTTATTTAGGTGAACATATAATATTTTAAAGCAAAGCCAAAAAAAGGTATATGCCATTAAATTGTTTATTTAGAAGTATGTTAAATAACATATCCCTTTAAGGGCATGTTATTTTTTTAATTAGTTAATTGGGTGTTTTTTTATGGTAGCAGTAATAGTTGAGTTAAAGGGACAGTCTACAATAGAATTTGTATTGTTTTAAATAATTGATAATCCCTTTATTACCCATTCCCCAGTTTTGCACAACCAACACAGTTATATTAATATACTTTTTACCTCTGTGATTACCTTGTATCTAAGCATATTTTGACAGCCCCCTGATCACATGACTTTGTATTTATTATCTATTGAGTTGCATTTAGTACTGTGTTGTGCTAACTCTTAAATAACTACCCGGGCATGAACACATTGTTATCTATATAGCCCACATGAACTAGCTATCTCCTGCTGTGAAAAGCAAATACAAAAGCATGTGATTAAGAAGCTGTCATTAGAGCCTTCTGAAACACACAGAAATTTAGAGGTTTAAATGTTATAAAGTATATCAATCTAACAATGTTGGTTGTGCAAAGCTGGGAAATGGGTATAGTAAAGGCATTATCTATCTTTTTTAAACAATAACAATTTTTGTGTAGACTGTACCTTTAACTATGGAGTAGCTTGTGAGTGTTCTAGATTTTGTTCTGGTATATCTGATGGACTAAGGGTTTGAGATGTGGGATCACAGGTTATGATATTAACAACCAACAAAAGTGGTACATTTGATAGAAGTCCATTGGAAATACAATATAATTAAATAAACAAATACCCAATAAAAAACACCCAGCCAGATTATGAGTTTTGCGTTATGAGTATAACGCTGCTTTTTCCCTAATGCTGCTATTACGAGTCTTGTAGGTATCAGTGTACCGCACACTTTTTTGGCCGTCACGCAATGTCAGTACCGCACTTTTCAAAAAGTCCTTTTTCAATGGGACTCCCATAGCACCGGTATTACATCCTCATCCAGGCGGCAGAAGTCTTCATCCAAGCGGGCAGAAGTCTTCATCCAGACGGCATCTTCTATCTTCATCCATCCGGCGCGGAACCCGTCCATCTTCAAGACATCCGGCACGGAGCATCCTCTTCTTCCGATGGCTGTTGAAGAATGAAGTTTCCCTTTAAATGACATCATCCAAGATGGCGTCCCTTACATTCCGATTGGCTGATAGAATTATATCAGCCAATAGGAATTAAGGGGAAAAAATCCTATTGGCTGTTGCAATCAGCCAATAGGATTGAGCTTTCATCCTATTGGCTGATCCAATCAGCCAATAGAATTGAGCTTGCATTCTATTGGCTGATTGGAATAGCTTAGGGTTTTGGGCAATGTAAAAAGAGCTAAATGCCCTTTTAAGGGCAATGCCCATCCAAATGCCCTTTTCAGAGCAATGGGGAGCTTAGGTTTATTTAGATAGGATTTTATTTGGGGGGTTTGGTTGTGTGGGTGGTGGGTTTTACTGTTGGGGGGTTGTTTGTAATTTTTTTTTACAGGTAAAAGAGCTGATTTCTTTGGGGCAATGCCCCGCAAAAGGCCCTTTTAAGGGTCATTGGCAGTTTAGTGTAGGCTAGGGGTTTTTTTTATTTTGGGGGGGCTTTTTTATTTTGATAGGGCTATTAGATTAGGAGTAATTCGTTTTTATTTTTGCTAATTTCTTTTTTTATTTTGTGTAATTTAGTGTTTATTTTTTTTGTAATTTAGATAAATGTATTTTGTTAATTTAATTTATTTAATTTTATTATATTAGTTAGATTGTAGTTATCTTAGGGTTTATTTTACAGGTAAGTAAGTATTTAGTTTTATAGGAATTAGTTAGTTATTAGTGGTAGGTTTTATTTAGATTTATTTTTATTATATTTAGGAGGTGTTAGGGTTACATTAGGGTTAGGTTTAGGGGTTAATAGGTTTATTATAGCGGCGGAGTGGGCGGACAGCAGATTAGGGATTAATAATATTTAAATAGTGTTTGCGATGCGGGAGGGTGGCGGTTTAGGGGTTAATAAATTTATGTAGGTGGCAGCAGATTAGGGGTTAATAAGTGTAGGTAGGTGGCGGCGACATTGGGGACAGCAGATTAGGGGTTAATAAGTGTAATGTAGGTGTCCGCGATGTCGGGGGCGGCAGATTAGGGGGGTTTAGACTCGCTGTTTATGTAAGGGTGTTAGGTTTAAACATACATTTTATTTCCCCATAGACATCAATGGGGCTGCGTTACGTAGCTTTACGCTCCGCGATTGCAGGTGTTAGGCTTTTTTTTAGCCAGCTCTCCCCATTGATGTCTATGGGGAAATTGTGCACTAGCACATAAAAACACCACTTGTATTTGGGTATGGAGCTCAATGCAACCATATCGCCCGCACAAGCCGGTTTTTTAAAAACCTGTAATAGCAGTGCTATTAAAGGTGAGCGGGGGATATAACTTGCAAGTTATTAGCGAGCCAGCCATAACGCAAAACTCGTAATCTGGCTAAAAATGCAGTAGCACTTACTAAAAGTGAACAGAAGAATTTTTTCTTGCAAATTTTAAACTTATTTCAATTTTCCCTCCCCCTATATCAGCCATCAGCCAATAACAAAATGTGTACTGTTGGATATGCTCAGTAGAAGCTGGAAACACAAAAAGGGTGAATCTAAAAAGAATGTGCAGATTTTAATAATGGAGTATATTGGAAGGTTTTTTTAAATTACATGCTTTCTCAGAATCATGAAACTTTCGTTTTGACTTTAGTGTACCTTTTTGTTTTACATTCTGAATCATGACAGTTTCATTTTGACTGCCATGTCCTTTTCAACACTGCTAGTATGGAATCAAACCTTAACAGGTGTAGGCAAAGGGCTGAAAATCTCTCTGATACTTTAGTGTGGAAAATCCCCAAACTCTTGGCACTCAGCAAATTTTCCACGAGAAAAATAATATTTTTTTATTTCAAGGTTATATAACTGGGATAAAAACCCATTTGCATTGCTCACACTGCAAGAATATCTCATAGTGTCCACCGAAATTAATCTCACTCTTGTTATATATCATTTCAATACTCATCACATAACTATTGTACCAAGCTTTAATAGTCATTCTATCTCTTTTCAGAACAGATTTCTGGGGGTTTCCAAGAGATTCCTCCTACACAAGATCCTTCTACTGAACTTAATGATCTGCCAAATTCTAATGTCTGGTTCAATCATTCCAGGAACTTCTCACTTTGTCATACACCACCTGTTTAATATGGATCTTAGCCTCCTGAAACATTTCACAGATAAAACATAATAATATATACTATATTGAAACTATCTAAGTTGGTTTCATAATAGTGTCATAGTGTCCAAATATTAGCTGTTGCATCTTAACGTGAAAGTCAATCCTAACGTTTTACAAACGCTAGGATTGACTATTGAAACAAATAAAGGGGACTTTCATTCATGAAGTATAAGATACTTAATATAGAAAGCTCCTTTATTTGTTTTAATCGATTGCCGTTCTTAGCTGCTACAGCAGCCCACGGCTAAAACATTTTTTGCTAAGAGGTGACGTTTTCACCTCTTAGCCAATGGCGTGCGGTAAATCCAGCTTGGCGCCCTTGGGAGCCGGATTTACCGCACGGCTTTTGGCTAAGAGGGGAAAGCGTCCCCTCTTAGCGAAAATGTATTTTAGCCGTGGGCTGCTGTAGCAGCTAAGAACGGCGATCGATTGAAACAAATAAAGGAGCTTTCTTCATAAAGTATCTTATACTTCATGAACAGTCTATCCTAGCGTTTGTAAAACGCTAGGATTGACTTTCACTTTAACAGAACATTTTACTTAGGGCCTGATTCTATAAATCTCTCTGGGCTTGTGAGATTCTTTAAGAATGCTTGCCAGAAGGAGATGCATGCATTACAAAAGTACACAATAAAAATCGTAATTTAAAAATCATCCAAAAAGAATAATTGAACCATAATTGAACCATTCGCACAAAATTATGTGGGGAAAATTGTATTGTTAAGGTGAATCAAACATTGTAACAAAATTGTTCAACAGAAATTGTATTTTCTTAAAAATTTTAAATTTCTATGAAAATTGAACAGTAATAAAGCACATTGAATATGCACAGTGTAATAATAATTTAAGTTCCTTGGATGTACAAAAAACACATAGAAATTCGTACTAAGTACAAAATACAAAGCGTAATTGTTTTTTTTTTTGGTTTTTTTTTTCGCAAAATGGACTGAAAATGTGCAGTCCAGGGGTGTATATGAAATTGTCTTTCAAATCCTGTATTTCTGTAAACATTTTTGCCCTACAGATCTCACGTTTTTTTCTTGCAACTTAAAAGGTGGTGAGATTTTATCAAAGTCCTCAAAACACTAATTACTCTGAAAGGAAAAACCTATGCATATGAATATAACAGCGATTTTAAGGTACAGTGCACTGAAAACAGCAAAATTTGATTTGTATTAGGCCTATTATTAAACTTTAAACATATGACGGGTTCTCCCTGGGTACCTTGTCCTCTATTGTAAACTTTTAAATAGCAGAGAGCTCTCATTATTTCTATGGGAGACATCTCGCCACTCACAAGGACAGCCCCTTTTATTATAGAATTCCATGAGGGCTGCCCCTATGTTGGCATGGAAAACACGTTTAGACCAGCAAATGTTTCAGAATCTGTCCCTTAAAGTGATAGTAAGTGAAACTTCATTAGGTTTATTAAATATTAAATCATCAGTATTGAATTTGTTTAGTGTAAATCAATTATTTTTATTTTTGCAAAACTCTAACGGCTAGATTAGGAGTTCTGCGTTAGCTTTAAAAAGCAGCGTTACGGGGTTCTAACGCTGCTTTTTACCTAACGCTGGTATTACGAGTCTGAGAGGTAGAGGCTCACCGCTCACTTTTTTTCCGCGACTCGAAGCTACCGCAAATCCCCTTACGTCAATTGCGTATCCTATCTTTTCTATGGGATTTGCCTAATGCTGGTATTACGAGTCTTGGAGAAAGTGAGCGGTAGAGCCTCTACCTCCAAGACTCCAACCGCAAAAAAAAGTCAGTAGTTAAGAGTTTTATGGGCTAACGCCAGAACATAAAGCTCTTAACTACAGTGCTAAAAGTACACTAACACCCATAAACTACCTATGAACCCCTAAACCGAGGCCCCCCCACATCGCAAACCCTATAATAAAGTTTTTTAACCCCTAATCTTCCGACCTACATTATCCCTATGAACCCCTAATCTGCTGTCCCTAACATCGCCGACACCTATATTATATTTATTACCCCCTAATCTGACCCCCCCCAACCTCGCCGCCACCTACCTACACTTATTAACTCCTAATCTGCCTACCAGACCTCGCTGCAACTATAATAAATATATTAACCCCTAAACCGCAGCACTCCCGCCTCACAAACACTATAATAAATTTTATTAACCCCTAATCTGCCCTCCCTAACATCGCCGCCACCTACCTACAATTATTAACCCCTAATCTCTTGCCCCGTCGCCGCTACTATAATAAAGTTATTAATCCCTAAACCTAAGTCTAACCCTAACCCTAACACCCCCCTAAGTTAAATATAATTTAAATATAACGAAATAAAATTACTATAATTAAATAAATTATTCCTATTTAAAAATAAATACTTACCTATAAAATAAACCCTAATATAGCTACAATATAATTAATAATTACATTGTAGCTATTTTAGGGTTTATATTTATTTTACAGGCAACTTTGTATTTATTTTAACTAGGTACAATAGCTATTAAATAGTTAATAACTATTTAATAGCTACCTAGTTAAAATAATTACAAAATTACCTGTAAAATAAATCCTAACCTAAGTTACAAATACACCTAACACTACACTATCAATAAATTAATTAAATAAACTACCTACAATTATCTAAACTAAAATACAATTAAATAAACTAAACTATAGTACAAAAACAAACAAACACTAAATTACCAAAAAAAGAATTACAAGAAGTTTAAACTAATTACCCCCCCCCTGAAGATTAACCTACCTGGAGCCGTGTTCACCCAGCCGGGCACCGATGGGCCAGAAGTGGACATCCGGAGTGGCAGAAGTCTTCATTCGATCGGGGCAGAAGAGGTCCTCCAAGCGGCAGATGTCTTCATCCAAGCAGCATCTTCAATCTTCAATCAACCGGAGCGGAGCCATCTTGAATCCATCTGACGTGGAGCCATCCTCTTCGTACGATGTCCTAAGTCCGAATGAACGTTCCTTTAAATGACATCATCCAAGATGGCGTCCCTCGAATTCCGATTGGCTGATAGGATTCTATCAGCCAATCGGAATTAAGGTAGGAAAAATCGGATTGGCTGATGTAATCAGCCAATCGGATTGAACTTCAATCCGATTGGCTGATTGGATGAGCCAATAGAATGCGAGGTCAATTCTATTGGATCATCCAATCAGCCAATCGGATTGAAGTTCAATCTGATTGGCTGATTACATCAGCCAATCAGATTTTTCCTACCTTAATTCCGATTGGCTGATAGAATCCTATCAGCCAATCGGAATTCGAGGGACGCCATCTTGGATGATGTCATTTAAAGGAACCTTCATTCGGACTTAGGACATCGTACGAAGAGGATGGCTCCGCGTCGGATGGATTCAAGATGGCTCCGCTCCGGTTGATTGAAGATTGAAGATGCAGCTTGGATGAAGATAAATGCCGCTTGGAGGACCTCTTCTGCCCAGATCGGATGAAGACTTCTGCCGCTCCGGATGTCCACTTCTGGCCCATCGGTGCCTTACTGGGTGAACACGGCTCCAGGTAGGGTGATATTCGGGGGGGTAGTGTTCGTTTTTTTTAAGGGGGGATCGGGTGGTTTTAGAGTAGGGGTATGTGGGTGGTGCGTTGTAATTTTGGGGGGGGGATTGTATTTTTATTTACAGGTAAAAGAGCTGATTACTTTGCGGCAATGCCCCGCAAAAAGCCCTTTTAAGGGCTGGTAAAAGAGCTGATTACTTTTTAATTTAGGCTAGGGTAGGGCATTTTATTATTTTGGGGGGCTTTTTTATTTTATTAGGGGGCTTAGATTAGGTGTAATTAGTTTAAACTTCTTGTAATTCTTTTTTTTTTTTTTTTAGTAATTTAGTGTTTGTTTGTTTTTGTACTATAGTTTAGTTTATTTAATTGTATTTTAGTTTAGATAATTGTAGGTAGTTTATTTAATTAATTTATTGATAGTGTAGTGTTAGGTGTATTTGTAACTTAGGTTAGGATTTATTTTACAGGTAATTTTGTAATTATTTTAACTAGGTAGCTATTAAATAGTTATTAACTATTTAATAGCTATTGTACCTAGTTAAAATAAATACAAAGTTGCCTGTAAAATAAATATAAACCCTAAAATAGCTACAATGTAATTATCAATTATATTGTAGCTATATTAGGGTTTATTTTATAGGTAAGTATTTATTTTTAAATAAGAATAATTTATTTAATTATAGTAATTTTATTTTGTTATATGTAAATTATATTTAATTTAGGGGGTGTTAGTGTTAGGGTTAGACTTAGGTTTAGGGGTTAATAACTTTATTATAGTAGCAGCGACGTTGGGGGAGGGAGATTAGGGGTTAATAATTGTAGGTAGGTGGCAGCGATGTTAGGGAGGGCAGATTAGGGGTTAATAAAATGTATTATAGTGTTTGTGAGGCGGGAGTGCGGCCGTTTAGGGGTTAATACATTTATTATAGTGGTGGCGAGGTCCGGTAGGCATATTATGGGTTAATATGTGTAGGTAGGTGGCGGCGACGTTGGGGGGGTCAGATTAGGGGGTAATAAATATAATATAGGTGTCGGCGATGTTAGGGGCAGCAGATTAGGGGTTCATAGGGATAATGTAGGTTGCGGCGGTGTCCGGAGCGGGAGATTAGGGGTTAATAATAAAATGCAGGTGTTAGCGAAAGCGGGGGCAGCAGATTAGGGGTTAATAAGTGTAAGATTAGGGGTGTTTAGACTCGGGGTACATGTTAGGGTGTTAGATGTAGACTTAGAAAGTGTTTCCCCATAGGAAACAATGGGGCTGCGTTAGGAGCTGAACGCTACTTTTTTTGCAGGTGTTAGGTTTTTTTTCAGCCAGCTCAGCCCCATTGTATCCTATGGGGAAATCGTGCACAAGCACATTTTAGCCAGCTTACCGCTACCGTAGGCAACGCTGGTATTGAGAGTTGAAGAGAAGCTAAATTTGATCAAAGCTCCCTTTTCTGAGGCTAACGCAGACACTCAGACAACTCGTAATACCAGCGTTGGCTTAAGGGTGCGCTGGAAAAAAAGGCTTGTTAGCACCGCGGGTCTTTACCAACAAAACTCATAATCTAGGCGTAAGTATTTCAATTAAATTAAACGTTGTTACATATTTTTGTTGAATACAGTGCAACCAGTACCTCCAATATGTATGCATTCCTCATGGCCTATTAACATCATTGTAGACACTCTGCCTGTGTCAGTTAATAGCAACTTGTGTTCCGATTCACTGCTTACAGAGTTGTCATTAATTGCATAGTTTGTCTTCCTGTAATAAATAAAAAATAAAGGACCACCAGTCCTCTTTATGCTCCAACAAGCTTCTTAGTATTCAGTGCAAACCTTCAGGGTCTCTCTCTATTGGGACCCCAATAATAAACTATAAGCATATAGGCAAATTTTGTACTCCAGAAATTAAATATGAAGACACTTTATTAGGTTAGTGTAGCAACATTTTGTGTTAATGAAATCTTAGGGATAGACAGGCTCTATTATAGAATATCTGGGACTTCACTCCTTAGAACCTGCCCATTGGTCTTCACTCCTTAGAACCTGCCCTTGGGTCTTCATTCAATAGAACTTGCCCTTGGGTCTTCATTCTTTAGAACCTGCCTTTGGGTCTTCATTCATTAGAACCAGCCCTTGGGTCTCCACTCCTTAGAACCTGCCCTTGGGTCTTCATTCATTAGAACCTGCCCTTGGGTCTCCACTCCTTGGAACCTGCCTTTTGGTCTTCATTCCTTAAAACCTGCCCTTGGGTCTTTACTCCTTAAACAGAATGATATTGTAAAATAAAGGGCCAGGTGCCGAAACTGAGTGCCAATGTTTGCATATGAGCAATATCAGGGTTTTACTTCATTTGCACGCAAGTTAAATTGTGCTCATATACAAGTTGAAAGTAAATTCTATCACTTAAACGCAATAGAAGTTAATGCTCGTTGGGTTAGCGCATCCTCAGAGCTGTGGTTAACTGTTTCACAAAACAAACAATTGTTGTGTTCACTGGTATTACCAGTGGAGCCCAAATATTGCGCTCACTAAAGCGCAATTTTGCGCTCCACTCATAATCTGGCCCTATGTCTATCATGTATTTACTGTTAAATATTCATTTAAATAAACGAATGGTCTCATACTCATAAATACAGCTTTAAATGTTCTTCTATTCTCTAGTTATTTTAAATCAGTTTTTATATCACTTTAAACTTACATTGTCTTATACAATAGTGTTTCCTGCAATATCTCAAGCCTGTTGTCAGCAGCCATACATGCTGTTTCCTTATAATGACATTTTGCAAAAAGAATATAATTATTACTGAGTCATTTTCGGACTTCTAAACATTATAACATTATTAAGGAAAATGTATAGACATTCACATATACCAGTCCAGTCAAAAACCCTTCTGTTAATAATTCTAAGGTTTCCTTTCATTCTCATGCCAGATATAGCAATTTGTTGCAGTTTTGTTTGGCAGCTATGGAAACATTCTTTTTACAAATTTCCTGTCCTTGCGTTCACCTGCAATATTAGAGTAGTGCTGGCTGCTACTGCAGTGTTTCATATGGATGAAATACAGTTGTTGCTATGAAACAGGATGCTATAAACCAAGTACCAATAGGAGCTCACTCATTCTTATTCTGCATAGATGTATCTGTCATACGGCTTGTTGTGCATTTCCCCCTAGCCTTAGTCTGTGCCACCAATTGCTCATTTGCGACAGTATTTCAACTCAATTTCAACTATATCCATTTAATGGTACGTAATTCTTCATGTCTAATGCAGTATCATTAAGGGCTTCTGCATTCTATCCATCATCCTAATAAAATATATAAAGTATTCTTAATTCTATATTTCTGTACAGAATTTGTCTATTAAGTGAAAGTCATTACTGATTATTTGCAAGATTGATTGACTGGCTGTCAGGCCCAAGGTCACACCTAGGGATACAAATGGAAAGAATGTTATTCCCTTTTTCAACAAATGTCAGTGGTTTTACTATATTAAAGATATTCTTCTTAGTGTACATGCCAAACATTTTTAATTTATTAAGGTGATGGGCAGTTATAACATTCACTAGTATTTTTTATGAATAATTATGATATTAATTAAAAATAAAAATGTATTTAATGTGTCAGCTATAACTGTGCCACACTTATTTAAGTTTAATCATAGTTTCATTGTTTTACTTTTTACTTGTTAATGTATTTTTTTTTTATTATTCAATTCTAAAAGAAAATTGTTATAACTTTAAGGGCCAGATAACGAGTGTAGCGGTAGTTTACGCTTGCCTTTGAGCGTTAAAACCGATAGAAGTAATTTTTTTTGTGCTCAGAGGTTCACGTTCATATTACGAGTTGGAAGTAAAAAGTTTGCTCTCTCGCAAAATTGCATTCCCCCATAGGGGCCGATTTATTAATCCCCGTATGGCCCCTAATGCTGCTGTTTCCGCACGAGCCTTCAGGCTCACGGGAAACAGGAGTTAGAATCAGCGGTCTTAAGACTGCTGCTCCTTAACTTGTCCGCCAGCTCTGAGGAGGTGGACAGCAATCCGCCCGATCATATATGATCGGGTTGATTGACACCCCCTGCTTGTGCAATCCGCTTGATCGTATATGATCGGGTTGATTGACACCCCCTGCTTGTGCAATGTTAAATGCCGAAAGCGTATGGTGTCGGCATTTAGCGATGCATGGCAGACATGATTTGCTATAGGGAATCATGTCCACTCGGGGTATAATAAATCTACCTCACTGACTTTAAAGAAGCCGAAAAAGTAAAATAAAAACACCCACAAGTCGTGCAAACACATACGCAGTTATTTAAAAGTGCATAAGAAGATAATATTGTATATTTCATAATCTAATGCTCTGCACATATCAGAATATGTTCTTTGTATACTGAAAGATATATATATATATATATTTATATATATATACTGTATATATATATATATATACACATTGTGTATATACAGTGTGTATATATATAAATATATATATATATATATATATATGATTGATTTTTGCACAAATATATATTATACCTCAGGGCTCAAAATTTCAGGTCATAAGCTACTAGCCCAGCCATAATGTTACTCGCCACTTGTGATCCTACCCACTACCTGCCCACACCACACCCATTACTCCATTCCCTCTTTGCATATGTTTAGCCATTGTAAAACACCTTATTGTGCAGTCATTATTAATATTTTTTATTTTATATTATAACAAATTAAATAATGCTACATACAGTAATCGATTAACATAAATAAGTGAACAGCAGTTAGCAACATCAACTTGGTGGTTCTGGGCAAGACTACAGCTGGATAAAACTATATTATTGAAGTAAGAGAGTGGAGAAAGAGAGTGCTGACAGTCATGGAAGGTCATAGCAGACCTGGAGATTTTCTATTAATAATTATCATCTCTTCCTTCTCTCTCTCGTAACTGTCTTTCTCCCCTCCCTCCTCTCTTCAATCTCTCCTTTTACCCTCTCCCTTATCTCTCAGGCCATATCTTCTCTTTACACTCTTTACCCTCTCTCATATCTTTTTAATCTTTCTTTTTTTTTCTCCACTCTCTCGTAAGGCTATATTCTTCTACACTTTTACTTTTCCTCTCCAATCTCTAACTCTGCCTCTGTTTACCCTCTCAGAAGTAACAGTTTAAGCCCTAGAGGACTATTCTAGGCTATATAATGTTTTTAGCACATAGCCCAAAATATATTCAAATATATATAAGAATATTTATTAAAAATACATAGAACATATTCTACTATGCGCAGAACATTGACATACATATTTACAGTAAATACATAATATAACACTTTCGGCTAGATTACAAGTTTTGCGGTATGAGGGGTGCGGTGCTAACTTGCACGTTATTGTCACCACTCACTTCCCTACAGCGCTGGCATTACAGGTTTATAAAAAACAGGCGTTATCAGGCAAGAAGTGAGCATAAAGCAAAATTAAGCTCCATACCGCACTCCAATACCAGCGCTGCTTAAGTCAGTGATGCTCATGCACGATTTCCCTATAGACATCAATGGGGAGAGCCGGCTGAAAAAAAGCCTAACACCTGCAATAAAGCAGCGTAAAGCTCTGTAATGCAGCCCCATTGATTCCTATGGGGAAACAAAATTTATGTTTACACCTAACACCCTACCATGAACCCGAGTCTAAACACCCCTAATCTTACACTTATTAACCCCTAATCTGCCGCCCCCAACATTTTTTAAAGAGCTTTATTTGAAAACAAACATAAACAAAGGTACATGCACCACAAGTGCCACTTCAGGGTTTACAACTTCCACCCTTACATTCAATACTTAGATACATAAAATAGGGAATAAATCCACATACATGTAGGAGGCGTGTATGGAATGTCCTGGGTAATTCCCCGGGATTATTTACCAGGGTGCAAGACTATAAAAAGAAAACAAGCTCCATCTTTTTCCGTTTTTTCCTACCACTTTACATTTCTCTAAATCTGATGATATATATATATAATAACAAAAACAATATTAAGGCGATGTTTAATAAAGTTATGTAAGTACCATTAATAACACAAGTCTACATTGCAGGTCAGGGGCGCAACCCCATGCATCGATCAGGGCCCAATCCACAAGCGGGCTCAAGAAAAAAGGGGGAAAGACAGTTTGACAGAGGGGGGGGGGAGAGAGGAGTCGACAGAAGGTCTCATGAATAACGCCCAGACAGGCCGGGCACATATAGAAGGGGAGGGGAGGGAATAAGCAATACTGTACCTACGCCCTTCCCCAGTGTCTCCCTATGCTCCCTCATTCCACAGGTGGAGCAATGTATCATGTACGTCTAGTTTTGCTGTAAGCATGTAGTGATATCTCTCCAGCCGCAGGAGGTCGCAGACATTCTGCTTCCAGTCGTTTACTGAGGGTACCCTTATCGATTTCCAATGCATAGGGATCAAAGTTTTCGCACCCATCAACATGATCATAAGTAGTTTTTTTTTTACCGGGTTCTGTATTTTGTATGGGAAGTGAAAGAGCAAGGACTCCGGGGTCCTGGGAATGTCTATCTCTAAGACTTTTGTCATTCTTTCCCAGACGTCTTTCCAATAGTTCTCAATGAGGGGGCAATCCCACCAAATGTGTAAGACTGAGCCCTCCCCCCCCACAGCCCCTCCAACACCTATCTGACACATTCGGGTATATTGTCTTGAGACGGGTCGGTGTGAGGTACCACCTGCACAATAGCTTGTAGTGTGACTCCTGCATTCGAGCAGAGACAGATACCGCCCGGGCTGCCCTAAACATGCGCTGCCAGTCCTCTGTTGTCAGTTCAGTGCCTAGTTCTTTGTGCCACATTGCGACAAAAGTCGGGGGTGGACTGTTCTTGAGGAGTAGAAGCAGTCGGTAAATCTTAGAAGTCAAGTGTCGGGGGGTAGTTGACTGTGTACACAAAGTCTCAAAAGGGGTGAGCTCCCTAAGAAACTGTTGTTTATGTTTATGGGTGAATATGAAATGGCAGATCTGTAGATACATATACCAAGACAGCGGGCGGTCTGGGTAGGAGTCCAGAACCTCCTGCCTCGCTAGGAGTCTCCCGTTGTTGATGAAAGTGTAGATATAGTTACTGTTTAGTGATTCTGCTAAGTGGGGGATCCTAAATTGCAGGGGGATTTCCGGGTTTTCATACACCGGTGTCAGCGGGGAGTAGTTAGTAGTGATGTGTGACTCAGTCCGAGTAGTTCTGTCCCACTCTCGGAACAGCTCCCCTAACAGAGGAAACATGGAGATGCATTTTGGCCTGTGCGGCTCGGCTCTCCACAGCAGGGAAGCCAAGTCCCCAGTGCCAAGAATGGAGGAATCTATGTGTATCCAATCTTTTTGTGCACTACTCTGGCACCACTCTATCGCTCTCTGGAGTAGGATAGCCCTCCTATATAGACTCAGGTTAGGAAGTCCTAGTCCACCTCCCTCTCTGGGTAGGTACATCGTCTTTTTATTCACTCTGGGTCTGTTGCCCTTCCAGACATATTCCTCAATCAGCTGCTGTAGCTTCGGGAGAAAAGAGTGTGGGAGAGGAATCGGAACTGTTTGAAAAAGATACAAAATCCTAGGTAGGATATTCATCTTTACCACATTTATTCTTCCCAGCCATGAAATCATTTTATGCCTCCAGGCCGAGAGATCACGCGAAATCTCTGTTCTGAGAGATACATAGTTGGCTTCGTATATATCCGATAGAGATGCAGTAATAGTTACGCCTAGGTATTTCAGGGATTTTAACTTTATCGTAAAGGGGCTATGGTTTTTTAGCCAGATCATGGTCGTAGTAGGTACAGCAATTCCCAACAGTTCCGATTTTGTATTGTTCAGAAGGAAATGTGAAACTTCCCCGTACCGTTTAAATTCGCCCAGAAGGGTCGAGGATTCTACATCTGTTAATGTGAACAACAGGTCGTCAGCATACATAGCGATTTTATGCTCTTTCGTTCCCAGTTTCAACCCCTTTATCAAGCAATTTGCTCGGATATTGCAAGCCAACGCTTCTATAGAGATGGCAAATAGCAGGGGTGACAGCGGACATCCCTGCCTAGTGCCATTTGTAATGGTGAAAGGCTTAGAGAGGATATTATTTACTTTAATTTGTGCTGTGGGCGTAGAGTATAAGGCGAAGACCATTGCCACAAACCTACTACCAAAGCCCATTTTTTCCAGTGTATGTCTAAGAAATTGCCAATTCACTCTGTTGAACGCCTTTTCGGTGTCCGTCGATAACAGAGCTAGGGGGATTTTATTACTTGAGGAATATGTCATGATTTGCAAAATTTTGATGGTATTATCCCTTGCCTCTCTTCCAGGCACAAACCCCACCTGATCCAGTGAGATCAGCAAGGGGAGGAATCTGTTTACTCTATTGGCCAGGACTTTTGCTATGAGCTTGACATCCATATTGAAGAGCGAGATTGGGGCGATAGCTTTGTGTTTTATTAGCCGGTTTCCCTGCTTTTGGTATAACCATTATATATGCCGTGAGCATAGAGGCTGGCAGAACTCCTGTATTAGGCAGTTCGTTAATCAGATTTTGAAGATGTGGTAGCAATATAGGCGAGAATATTTTGTAATATTTAGCCCCAAACCCATCAGGGCCAGGACTCTTGCCAATAGGCAAGTCAGCTAATGCCTTCTGTACCTCTTCAATGGACAAGGGGGATTCCAGAAAGTCCACAGCATCTCTCTCTAGCCTTGGTAGTTGTGTCTGCTGTAGATAGCCTTGAGCTTTAGTCCTGTAATTATGGCGCTCCACTGAATCGGTGAGCAATGTCGTTTTCAAATTGTACAGCGTGCTGTAATAAGACCTAAAGGCTTCCGCTATCTTGGGGCTATCTCTATGGGTGTTGTTGTCCCTGTCTTCTATTGTGTACACATGCGATTTAAGCTGTGCTTGGCATATTGCCCTCGCAAGCAATTTGCCCGCCTTGTCGCCTCCCTCATAGTACTTTTGCCTGAGACGAAGGGCTTTCCGCTGATCGTCTTCCTGCAAAAGGTGTTTAAAGTCAAGTCTGGCTTGTGTCAGTTTCTTTTCAAGGTCGGAGTCTCGTGGTCTCTGTTTATGCTGCGTCTCTAAGCTCAGAATATTCTGTAAGAGATGATTGTACTTTTCTCTATTCTGCTTCACTAATCTGGCCTTATGTTTGATAAAATGCCCCTTCATTACACTCTTGTGTGCCTCCCAGATTGTAGTTAGCGCAACTTCGTGTGTCACATTTAGGTTAAAGTATTCTTTTAGCAATGTAGCTATATTGTCAGTGACTAATTGGTTTCCCAAAAGCGTTTCGTCTAGCCTCCAGATGTAAGGGGTGTCTGGTTTGTCGGGCCATATCATCTCACAGGTGACTGAAGCGTGATCAGACCACGTGATAGAGGAGATGTCACTACGATTAACATATGCAATACCTTGTGAGTCTGTGTAGAAGTAGTCAATGCGCGAATACTTCTTGTGGGGACTCGAATAATACGTATAGTCTAAGTCAATTGGATGCCAGGTACGCCAAACATCATGCAGAAGGTGTTTTTTCAAGACCGTGGCCACCTGTTTCAAGACATGGTTGGAGACGCTGGACACCCCATTGGAGGTATCCATTTTTGGGCACATCGGGACGTTAAATCTCCCCCTAGGATTACCGCTCCCCTGGCCAGTTCAGAAAGCCTGTTAGAAATGGTTTAAAAAAAAAAACATGTTGTGCCGAGTTGGGGGCGTATATAGTGGAAAAGGTGACCTCCCTGCCACACAAAAGGCCGACTACTATAATCAGCCTGCCCTCTCTGTCTTTCTCGACCCCCCGCGGCTGGAAATGGACTCTGTGGTGTATTAGGATGCCAACTCTGTTCTGTTTAGTGGGCCCTGAAGCGAAGAAGGCTGTAGGGTATGTAGGGTTATGCCACCTGGGTTCACAAGTTTTCTTAAAGTGGGTTTCCTGCAGGAAGATAATATCTCCCTGCAGTTGTCGTAGTTCACGGGAGACAATAGATCTTTTTCCGGGGCTATTTAGTCCCTTCACGTTTATTGTAACAAATTTAAGGGGGTGATTAGTGGCTAGGTGTTGTGGAGGAATCATTATTACATCCGGTGGGAAAATAATAGGCAGCAGAGAAAGAAAAAGGACCAGCCACGTTAGGCCCGCAGACCTCTGCCTCTCTGGGTGCAGCAGTTGTAAACAAGTTGGCATTAGGCCTCCGCCCCCGACCCACATACAAGAAAGTGGGATATCAAAAGGATGCCTTCGTTGCCAGAAGGGCAAAAGAAGTTCTGTAAACTTGTTTCTAGTCAACCGAACCAGCGGTTATAACTGAGCTAGTCGCTTTAGAGGGTATATGCCTATAGACAGCCCTAAAAGGTGGAATGCAGAGCATAGGCTAAACTGAGCTATCCAATACATTGATAACATAATTATAAACATTGCAAATGATATCAATATAACATTAGAATTGTGAGTACTATTATAAGGATAATATTATATGAGCAATATTAGCAATATTATATGAACAGTGTTAAATGAACCGGGGAATTGGGGGGGGTCGAGGGGAAGGGAGGAGGGAAGAGGAAGGGAGAGGAGGGAGGGAAGGGAGGGGGGAGGGAGAAGGGGGAGGGAGAAGGGGGTAGGGAGGAGGGAACATGAAGGGAAGGGGAAGAAGGGGGCAGGGGAATTGAGGAGGAGAGGAGGAGATGGAGGAAGAGGGGAGGGGGAGGAGAGGGAAAGGAGGGGAGGGGGAGGCGAGGGGAGGGAGAAAAAAGGAGAGGGGAAGGGGGGAGTTTAAAGAGGGGAAGAGGCGGGGGAAGAGGAGGAGGGGTTGGAGAGAGGAGGGGAAGTGAGGAGAGGGAGGGAGGGGAGTGGAGGAGAGGAAAGGGGGGAGAGGGGAGGAAGGGAGGGAGGAGAGGAAGGCGGAGGAAGGAAGAGAAGGAGAAGGGAAGGGGGGAAGGAGAGGGGAGGGGAGAGGGAGGAAGGGGGAGCAAGGGAAAGTCAGGGGGGAAAAGGCAAGGGAGCTAGAAGGAAAAGGAGGTCATCACCAAAAATGGAAAAGCTGAATCAGCTTCAAAACAACCTTGTAAACGCAAAGCCAATACAAACATTAGAAATTTGCAATTTTTCAAGTGACTATTACTACCACAGTCCTGACAACAACAAAAAAAAGGGATGTAAGGGATCATCTCTAAAATATTAGAAGTCAGGTTGGTTGAAGTGTAACGTAACAAACGTAATATAAATGCATACATTAACAATATGAGACATGTCAAGTAACTTATGTTATTTCAAACCTGAAGGAAAAATATTATGTCCTAGTGATACATGCCATCTGTCCTTAGTATCAGGACCGTTTCTTCAAGTAGAGTCCAGCACACATGTCTCAAGGAAATCCCTTAACCAGAGTGTAACATAACAAACATAGTATAAACGCAAAGGTTGGCAATACATGACATGTCAGATAACTTATATTGATTCAAACCTGAAGGAAGAAGATTATGTCCTAGTGATACATGCCATCTGTCCATAGAGTCAGGACCGTGTCTCTAGGTAGAGTCCAGCACACATGTCACAAGTAGGTCTTTTGGTTAGAGTGTTAGGATGAGGGGCCAGCAGTGTCCCGATCTGATGCAGGAGGCGGTGGAATTTCTTGACTGGGTGCTTCAATGTTCAATGTGGCGCAGAATGACTCCATATCCTCCATTGATCTGAACAGAGCTGTTTTATCTCCTTAGGTAGCAATAAGACACGTTGGGAACCCCCAGCGGTATGGGATTTTGTTCTCCTGCAATACAGTAGTGAGGAATTTTAGTTCCCTACGCTTCTGCAGCGTTGCAGGGCAGATGTCGGAAAAAACTTGCAAGTTGGTGCCTGCGTATGTGAGGGGGTTATTATTTCTGCTATGTCGCAGAATCTCTTCTTTATCTTTGTAGTTCAATATGCGTAGAATAACGTCCCTTGTGGGGGGCTTTCGGGGAAGGCTTCGGGCGGAGGGCTCTATGGGCCCTTTCAATTGCCACTTCAGGGGACATGGGGGTCCCTTTAATTACACGGAATAAATCTTGTAGGTATCCCAGGAGAGCAGTCGGATTAACTGACTCCGGAATTCCCCTAATACGGAGATTGTTCCGGCAGCTCCGGTTATCAAGGTCTTCTATACGTTCCAACATGCTCTGCACCATGTCTGCGTTATATTGGGTTCTTGTGGCTGTCTGCTTAACTTTCTCCTGCAGCAAATCTTGCGAATGTTCTATGGCTGTGACTTTTTGAGAGAGATCACTAACATCTTTACGTAGCTCTCCAAACAGGCTTTTAATTTCTGTGACTATTCCTTTAATATCTTCTTTAGAAGATAAATGTTTAAGGTCCTCTTTAGTTACATAACTCAGTGTCTGTATGTTTGCCTGATTGCTGCCTAAGTCATCAATTCTAAGTTCACTGTTAGAGTTGTTATCTTCATTCACAGGGGAATCAGCGCTCTTAAGGTGATGTACCATATTTCTAGTTTTGGCTCCTTTGTCAGGGAAGTTAGCTTTCTTCTGCGCCATACTGATGTAAAATGCCTTAGTTCTGTGTGCTGTGGTATAATCAGGGTGTGTCTTGAAACATGTATGTTTGCAGTTGCCACTATGGGCAGTTGTGCTTTTTATGTTAAGTACCCTCGTCAGGCTGGATCTAGGGGGCTGACAGTACAGGGTCTTGATATTTCATTCACAGGCCTAGCAGTATACTGAGGCTTTCTGCGTATACCCCCAAGTAGCTGTCAGATGCTACCTGTGCCGTGCGAGATGTAGCTATCAAATGTCACCAGTTAATAACATATAATATCTGGCCTAAAGCATGTTAGAGTGTCCTACTGCTTTATAGCACATAGGGGAGTGGGGCGGCAAAGGCCCGCCACGTACCTGGTAGCTGCCGACTCTTTCAAAGCTGAGACCACGTGGCGTCACAGCACCCGGTCTGGGTACAATCCTCCTCTCGCTATGGGCCACAAGAAGAATGCACCGGTATGCTCTGCAGTGTTCAGGATAGGCCCTAGGCCGTGTTGGATACTGCGCCAGTCAATTTGTAAGGTACTGCAAAGGTCCGCCACACACTCGACAACTGCCGCTGCTCCAAGCCGGGACCGCGCGGCGTCACCGCGCCCAGCCTGAGTTCAAACCTCTTTCTGTTATGGACCTAAGTAGGAATGTACCGGGGTGCTGTACAATGTTCAAGAGAGGTGTTAGGCAGTTTTGGACGTGGTGCAGAGCAATTTGTAGGGCGCGCTCCGGTTTCACTTATGGTAAGGTTTACGGCCCAGTCTCGTCTGTATTCTCCTTTGTGGAATAAAATACTCGCCTAAGCTTTCAACATGAGGGTGATGTGCAGGAAGGGTTCCCCGGTTCATGGGATTAATTGCTAGGGTATTCATAGCCTAGGTTATGACATTGAATTTATTAGGGTTAACTGTCGGCTCGGGAGCTCTAGCAAGACACAGCCATTCTCCTGAACGGCTAGGCTCCGCCCCTCAAGTTTGTATTTATTATAACTAGGTACAATAGTTATTAAATAGTTATTAACTATTGACTAACTACCTAGCTAAAATAAATACAAATTTACCTGTAAAATAAAACCTAACCTGTCTCACAATAAAACCTAACCTGTCTTACAATAAAACCTAACCTTACACTACAATTAAATAAATTAAATTAATTAAATACAATTACCTAAATTACAAAAAAAACAAACACTAAATTACACAAAATAAAAAAATAAATTATCAGATATTTAAACTAATTACACCTAATCTAATAGCCCTATCAAAATAAAAAAGCCCCCCCAAAATAAAGAAAAACCCAAGCCTAAACTAAACTACCAATAGCCCTTAAAAGGACCTTTTGCGGGGCATTGCCCCAAAGAAATCAGCTCTTTTACCTGTAAAAAAAAATACAAACAAACCCCCTACAGTAAAACCCACCACCCACACAACCAACCCCACAAATTATTATTATTATTATTATTATTATTATTATTATACTTTATTTATGAAGCGCCAACATATTCCGCAGCACTGTCCATGGATACAATTCATTTAAATAAAACAATACAAGACTTGTAAGAGACAGGACAAAATTTACAAACACATACAGGAGGGATTGAGGGCCCTATTCCCATGGGAACTTACAATCTAGAAGAGTAGGAGGTTGAGAAACAGGAGGTGAGGACTGCAAGATTGAGAGAGATGTTAATACAGAGTTAGATGAGGGAAATGTTAGGTAAGTGAAATTAATTTATTATTGAGTTGGGTGGTAGGCTTCCCTGAACAGAAAAGTCTTCAGGGAACATTTAAAAGAAGAAAGATTAGGGTAAAGCCTGACAGCACGGGGGAGAGTGTTCCAGAGGGTAGGTGCTGTATGACAGAAGTCCTGCAGTCTAGCATGAGAGGAGGTGATACTTGCGGATGCAAGAAGCAGGTCATTGTTGGATCTTAGTGGACGGGCTGGAGTATACTTGTGTATTAGAGAGGATAGGTAGACGGGAGTGGCGTTGGTGAGAGCTTTGTATATAAGGGTGATAATTTTGAATTTAATTCTGCTGTGAATGGGGAGCCAATGAAGGGACTTGCAGAGAGGTGCAGCAGATACAGATCGACGGGAAAGGTGGATCAGCCTGGCAGAGGCATTTAGGATGGATTGAAGGGGGGAGAGCTGGGAAAGAGGAATGCCAGCGAGTAGTTTATTGCAGTAGTCAAGTCGGGAGATAACAAGGCAGTGGATTATTTGCTTTGTGGTGTCAGCACTCAGAAAAGGGCGAATTTTGGAAATATTGCATAGATGGTTGCAGCAGGATGAAGAAAGCGATTGGATATGGGGGACGAAGGATAGATTTGAAAAAAACCTAAGCTCCCCATTGCCTTGAAAAGGGCATTTGTATGGACATTGCCCTTAAAAGGGCATTTAGCTCTTTTTCTATTGCCCAAACCCTAATCTAAAACTAAAACCCACCTAATAAACCCTTAAAAAAACCTAACACTAACCCCCGAAGATCCACTTACAGTTTTGAAGACCTGACATCCATCGTCAACGAAGCCGGGAGAAGTCCTCAGCGAAGTGGCAAGAAGTCCTCAACGAAGCCGGGAGAAGTCTTCATCCAAGCCGGCAGAAGTGGTCCTCCAGATGGGCAGAAGTGTTCATCCAGACGTTATCTTCTATCTTCATCCATCCGGCATGGAGAGGGTCCATCTTCAAGACATCCGGCACGGAGCATCCTCTTCAAACAAAGTCTTCTTAAGCCAATCGGAATTCAATCGGAATTCAAGGGACACCATCTTGGATGACGTCACTTAAAGGAACATTCATTTGGGAAGAAGATTTCGTTTGAAGATGTCTTGAAGATGGACCCGCTCCACGCCGGATTTATGAAGATAGAAGATGCCGTCTGGATGAAGACTTCTGCTGGCTTTGATGAAGACTTCTCCCGGCTTCGCTGAGGACTTCTCCCGGCTTCGTTGAGGATGGATGTCCAGTCTTCAAAACTGTAAGTGGGTCTTCGGGGGTTAGTGTTAGGTTTTTTTAAGAGTTTACTGGGTGGGTTTTAGTTTTAGAATAGGGTTTGGGCAAAAGAAAAAGAGCTAAATGCTCTTTTAAGGGCAATGCCCATACAAATGCCCTTTTCAGGGCAATGGGGAGCTTAGGTTTTTTTAGTTAGGATTTTATTTGGTGGGTTGGTTGTGTGGGTGGTTTTACTGTAGGGGGTTTGTATTTTTTTTTACAGGTAAAAGAGCTGATTTCTTTGGGGCAATGCCCCGCAAAAGGTCCTTTTAAGGGCTATTGGTAGTTTAGTTTAGGCTTGGGTTTTTCTTTATTTTGGGGGGGCTTTTTATTTTGATAGGGCTATTAGATTAGGTGTAATTAGTTTAAATGGCTGATAATTTCTTTTTTATTTTGTGTAATTTAGTGTTTGTTTGTTTTTTGTAATTTAGGTAATTGTATTTAATTAATTTAATATATTTAATTGTAGTGTAAGGTTAAGTTTTATTGTAAGACAGGTTAGGTTTTATTTTACAGGTAAATTTGTATTTATTTTAGCTAGGTAGTTAGTAAATAGTTAATAACTATTTAGTAACTATTCTACCTAGTTAAAATAAATACAAACTTGCCTGTAAAATAAAAATAATTCCTAAGCTAGCTACAATGTAACTATTAGTTATATTGTAGCTAGCTTAGGGTTTATTTTACAGGTAAGTATTTAGTTTTAAATTGGAATAATTTAGGTAATGATAGGAATTTTTATTTAGATTTATTTTAATTATATTTAAGTTAGGGGGTGTTAGGGTTAGGGTTAGACTTAGGTTTAGGGGTTAATAAATTTAGTATAAGTGGCAGCAAAATTGGGGGCGGCAGATTAGGGGTTAATAATATTTAACTAGTGTTTGCGAGGCAGGAGTGCGGCGGTTTAGGGGTTAATATGTTTATTTTAGTGGCGGCGATGTCAGGAGCGGCAGATTAGGGGTTAATAATTTTATTTTAGTGTTTGCGATGTGGGAGGGCCTCAGTTTAGGGTTTAATAGATAGTTTATGGGTGTTAGTGTACTTTTTAATACTTTAGTTATGAGTTTTATGCCACAGCTTTGTAGTGTAAAACTCATAACTACTGACTTTAGATTGCGTTACGAATCTTGCGGGATAGGCTGTACCGCTCACTTTTTGGCCTCCCAGAAAAAGCTTGTAATACCAGCGCTATGGAAGTCCCATTGAAAAAAGATTTTACGCAAATTGTGTAAGTTAATTTGCGGTACGGCCAAAAAATTGTGCGTTGCCCCTAAACCTGCAAGGCTCGTAATACCAGTGGTAGTGAAAAAGCAGCACTATGAGCCTTAACGCTGCTTTTTTACTCATACCGCAAAACTCGTAATCTAGCCGTATATTAGATATGAATATTGTATAAATATGATTTTTCTTGTTTTCATCTACTTGACTGCAAAGGGCTCAACTGCCCTTATATATATATATCTATATATTTATACATATGTATGTATGTGTTTTATATGTGTATATATGTCTGTAAATACATAGATACACATATAAATACATAAATACCTCTGTAGACACATATAAACATATAAAATACCTCATATCTTACATCCATTATAACTTTTTTATGCAATTTTTTAAAAATAATTTTTACTAGATTATTATTATGAGTGTCACTCATGCGCAAACGATAGCTCTTATAATCTAGCCCTTACTCTTTATCATCAAATACACGTATCTCTGGCGGAAGTTATTTAGTAGTGATTCAAAAAATAATGAAATATCCGATTTCAGTAATGCAAACATATACATGTTAGTGCATTTGTGCTATTTAAATTAATATATTATGATATTTTATCAAATAAATATATTATATAAGGTTCCCTTTCAAATAGTATCAGTAGCCACAAATGACAAAATGTGTTAAGCTACAGTAATTATTATGGAAGCTCTGTATAATTATGTAAAAGCAATTTAATGCATAAAACCGAGGTTACCACCTTTGTATAAGAACAGTGGGTGCATTTTAAAGAAAGCAAAAAGAACATTTGCAGTTTTTACTTCTTGTATATTTATTAATTAAACCAAGATCATGCAAATTAATAAGCGATATTTTCAGTAACAATAGGCAGCAGCATTAACATTATAGAAAAAAAAAATACAAACAATGGCCCCCAGATACAAAACTGCAGATGGACAAGGTTCCCAAATCCCAACTAGGAAACCTGTCCGCCCGCCTTTGAAGCTTGTGCAGCGGCACAACCTGCTCTCTCATGACCAATCACCTTAAAGCAGGAGCTGTCAGTCACCCATAATGAACGTGTTGAGGGTGTTTTCTCTCAGCCAACACAAAGGTGATAGTGATGTAAAAAAGCAGCTATCGGATGAGCGAGGCTACTTCTCAAGCGCACAAACGCAGCATCTGCTGCTAAATACATTGAGCCCTATGTACATAACAGTTCAGAGAACTACTGAACAAGATGGAGTCATTCTTTAACAACAAGTAGTATATTATTGCTTTGTTTAAAAGGCTGTTTTGGCTCCAAGCTCCAGACATGTGCACAAATTAAATCAATGCTAGCTGTGTATTTTACATCTTAAGAAAAATCTTTAAAGAAACAGTCTACTCCAGAATTTGTATTGTTTAAAAGGATAGATAATCATTTGATTACCCATTCCCCAGTTTAGCATAACCAACACTGTTATATTAATATACTTTTTACCTCTGATTTAGGGATGGGCGAATGTGTTTATATCCGAATTCGAATGTTAGAACAAATGTTATTGTAGAAATTCGATTTACATAATAGAATGTTGATAAGAACGAATATTCTTAAAAATTAGATTTTCGAATGTTATTTACAGTTTTCGAATGTCACATTCGAATTCGAATGTCACATTCGAATTCGAATGTTACATTTGAATATCACATTCAAATTCGAATATTACATTTATAAAACACAATTGTAGACTAGAAACACTATTTCGAATGTAACATTCAAATCGAATATCACATTCGAATCGAATGTCACATTCAAATTCGAATATTACATTTATAAAACACAGTATTAGACTAGAAATACAATTTCGAATTTGAATGTTACATTCAAATCGAATATCACATTCAAATCGAATATCACATTTAAAACACAGTATTAGACTAGAAATACTATTTCAAATTCGAATGTGACATTCGAATTCGAATGTAGCATTCGAATTCAAATATTACATTTATTAAACACAGTTGTAGACCAGAAATACTATTTCAAATTTAAATGTCACATTCGAATTCGAATGTCACATTCGAATTCGAATATTACATTTCGAAATTGAATGAATACATAGCTAAACATTCTATTATTCGAACGAATATTTTCGAATTTTATTGAAAATTTCGAAAACGAAAATTTGAAAATAGAATGTTAGAATGTTATATAAACATTCAAAATTCGATTTGAATGAACAAATGTATCAAAATTTGTTTTAAATTTCGAAATTTTAGAAACATTCGCCCATCCCTACTCTGATTACCTTGTATATAAGCCTCTGTAGACTGCCCCATTATTTCAGTTCGTTTTGCAAAACTAACACAGTTAAATTAATTTACTGTTTACCTCTGTGATTACCTTATATCTAAGCCTTTGAATACTGCCAATTATCTCAGGCCTAGATTTGAAGTTTGGCGTTAGCCGTGAAAACCAGCGTTAGAGGCTCCTAACGCTGGTTTTAGGCTAACTCCGATATTTGGAGTCACTCAAAATAGGGTCTAACGCTCACTTTTCAGCCGCGACTTTTCCATACCGCAGATCCCCTTACGTAAATTGTGTATCCTATCTTTTCAATGGGATCTTTCTAACTCCGATATTTAGAGTCGTGTCTGAAGTGAGCGTTAGACATCTAACGACAAAACTCCAGCCGCAGGAAAAAAGTCAGTAGTTAAGAGCTTTCTGGGCTAACGCCGGTTCATAAAGCTCTTAACTACTGTACTCTAAAGTACACTAACACCCATAAACTACCTATGTACCCCTAAACTGAGGCCCCCCCACATCGCCGCCACTCGATTAAATTTTTTTAACCCCTAATCTGCCGACCGCCACCTACGTTATACTTTTGTACCCCTAATCTGCTACCCCTAACACCGCCGACCCCTGTATTATATTTATTAACCCCTAATCTGCCCCCCACAACGTCGCCTCCACCTGCCTACACTTATTAACCCCTAATCTGCCGAGCGGACCGCACCGCTACTATTATAAAGTTATTAACCCCTAATCCGCCTCACTAACCCTATAATAAATAGTATTAACCCCTAATCTGCCCTCCCTAACATCGCCAACACCTAACTTCAATTATTAACCCCTAATCTGCTGACCGGAGCTCACCGCTATTCTAATAAATGTATTAACCCCTAAAGCTAAGTCTAACCCTAACACTAACACCCCCTAAGTTAAATATAATTTTAATCTAACGAAATTAATTAACTCTTATTAAATAAATTATTCCTATTTAAAGCTAAATACTTACCTGTAAAATAAACCCTAATATAGCTACAATATAACGAATAATTACATTGTAGCTATTTTAGGATTAATATTTATTTTACAGGCAACTTTGTAATTATTTTAACCAGGTACAATAGCTATTTAATAGTTAAGAACTATTTAATAGCTAAAATAGTTAAAATAATTACAAATTTACCTGTAAAATAAATCCTAACCTAAGTTACAATTAAACCTACCACTACACTATCAATAAATTAATTAAATAAAATACCTATAATTATCTACAATTAAACCTACCACTACACTATCAATAAATTAATTAAATAAAATACCTACAATTATCTACAATTAAACCTAACACTACACTATCAATAAATAAATTAAATACAATACCTACAAATAACTACAATGAAATAAACTATCTAAAGTACAAAAAATAAAAAAGAACTAAGTTACAAAAAATAAAAAAATATTTACGAACATAAGAAAAATATTACAACAATTTTAAGCTAATTACACCTACTCTAAGCCCCCTAATAAAATAACAAAGACCCCCAAAATAACAAAATGCCCTACCCTATTCTAAATTACTATATTTCAAAGCTCTTTTACCTTACCAGCCCTGAACAGGGCCCTTTGCGGGGCATGCCCCAAGAAATTCAGCTCTTTTTGCCTGTAAAAAAAAACATACAATACCCCCCCCCCCACATTACAACCCACCACCCACATACCCCTAATCTAACCTAAACCCCCCTTAAATAAACCTAACACTAAGCCCCTGAAGATCTTCCTACCTTGTCTTCACCCTACCAGGTTCACCGATCCGTCCTGAAGAGCTCCTCCGATGTCCTGATCCAAGCCCAAGCGGGGGGCTGAAGAGGTCCATGATCCGGCTGAAGTCTTCATCCAAGTGGGAGCTGAAGAGGTCCATGATCCGGATGAAGTCTTCATCCAAGCGGGAGCTGAAGAGGTCCATGATCCGGATGAAGTCTTCTATCAACGGCATCTTCAATCTTCTTTCTTCCGGATCCATCTTGCAGACCTCCGACGCGGAACATCCTCTTCTCCCAACGCCTACTAGCCGAATGACGGTTCCTTTAAGGGACGTCATCCAAGATGGCGTCCCTCGAATTCCGGTTGGCTGATAGGATTCTATCAGCCAATCGGAATTAAGGTAGGAATATTCTGATTGGCTGATGGAATCATCCAATCAGAATCAAGATCAATCCGATTGGCTGATCCAATCAGCCAATCAGATTGAGCTCGCATTCTATTGGCTGATCGGAACAGCCAATAGAATGCAAGCTCAATCTGATTGGCTGATCGAATCAGCCAATCGGATTGAACTTGATTCTGATTGGCTGATTCCATCAGCCAATCAGAATATTTCTACCTTAATTCCGATTGGCTGATAGAATCCTATCAGCCAACCGGAATTCGAGGGACGCCATCTTGGATGACGTCCCTTAAAGGAACCGTCATTCGGCTAGTAGGCGTTGGGAGAAGAGGATGTTCCGCGTCGGAGGTCTGCAAGATGGATCCGGAAGAAAGAAGATTGAAGATGCCGTTGATAGAAGACTTCATCCGGATCATGGACCTCTTCAGCTCCCGCTTGGATGAAGACTTCATCCGGATCATGGACCTCTTCAGCTCCCGCTTGGATGAAGATTTCAGCCGGATCATGGACCTCTTCAGCCCCCCGCTTGGGTTTGGATCAGGACATCGGAGGAGCTCTTCAGGACGGATCGGTGAACCTGGTAGGGTGAAGACAAGGTAGGAAGATCTTCAGGGGCTTAGTGTTAGGTTTATTTAAGGGGGGTTTGGGTTAGATTAGGGGTATGTGGGTGGTGGGTTGTAATGTTGGGGGGGGTATTGTATGTTTTTTTTTTACAGGCAAAAGAGCTGAATTTCTTGGGGCATGCCCCGCAAAGGGCCCTGTTCAGTGCTGGTAAGGTAAAAGAGCTTTGAAATGTAGTAATTTAGAATAGGGTAGGGCATTTTGTTATTTTGGGGGTCTTTGTTATTTTATTAGGGGGCTTAAAGTAGGTGTAATTAGTTTAAAATTGTTGTAATATTTTTCTTATGTTTGTAAATATTATTTTATTTTTTGTAACTTAGTTCTTTTTTATTTTTTGTACTTTAGATAGTTTATTTCATTGTAGTTATTTGTAGGAATTGTATTTAATTTATTTATTGATAGTGTAGTGTTAGGTTTAATTGTAGGTAATTGTAGGTATTTTATTTAATTAATTTAATGATAGTATAGTGTTAGGTTTAATTGTAACTTAGGTTAGGATTTATTTTACAGGTAATTTTGTAATTATTTTAACTAGGTAACTATTAAATAGTTCTTAACTATTTAATAGCTATTGTACATGGTTAAAATAATTATAAAGTTGCCTGTAAAATAAATATTAATCCTAAAATAGCTACAATGTAATTATAATTTATATTGTAGCTATATTAGGATTTATTTTACAGGTAAGTATTTAGCTTTAAATAGGAATAATTTATTTAATAAGAGTTAATTAATTTCGTTAGATTAAAATTATATTTAACTTAGGGGGGTGTTAGTGTTAGGGTTAGACTTAGCTTTAGGGGTTAATACATTTATTATAGTAGCGGTGAGCTCCGGTCAGCAGATTAGGGGTTAATGTTTGAAGTTAGGTGTCGGCGATGTTAGGGAGGGCAGATTAGGGGTTAATACTATTTATTATAGGGTTAGTGATGCGGATTAGGGGTTAATAACTTTATTATAGTAGCGGTGCGGTCCGCTCGGCAGATTAGGGGTTAATAAGTGTAGGCAGATGGAGGCGACGTTGTGGGGGGCAGATTAGGGGTTAATAAATATAATATAGGGGTCGGCGGTGTTAGGGGCAGCAGATTAGGGGTACATAAGGATAATGTAAGTAGCGGCGGTTTACGGAGCGGCAGATTAGGGGTTAAAAATAATATACAGGGGTCAGCGATAGCGGGGGCGGCAGATTAGGGGTTAATAAGTGTAAGGTTAGGGGTGCTTAGACTCGGGGTACATGTTAGGGTGTTAGGTGCAGACGTAGGAAATGTTTCCCCAAGCAAACAATGGGGCTGCGTTAGGAGCTGAACGCGGCTTTTTTGCAGGTGTTAGGTTTTTTTTCAGCTCAAACAGCCCCATTGCTTCTTATGGGGGAATCGTGCACGAGCACGTTTTTGAGGCTGGCCGCTTGCGTAAGCAACTCTGGTATCGAGAGTTGAAGCTGCGTTAAAAATGCTCTACGCTCCTTTTTTGGAGCCTAACGCAGCCTTTTTGTGGACTCTCAATACCAGAGTTATTTTTATGGTGCGGCCAGAAAAAAGCCGGCGTTAGCTACGCGCGCGGGTCGTTACCGACAAAACTCTAAATCTAGGCCTCAGTTATTTTAACAGACTTGCATTTTAACCAATCAGTGCTGACTCAGAAATAACTCCAAGGGAGTGAGCACACTGTAATCTAAATGGCACACATGAACTAGCGCTGCCTAGCTGTGAAAAACTGTCAAAATTCACTGAGATAAGAGGTGGCCTTCAAGGGCTTTGAAATTAACGTATGAGCCTACCTAGGTTAAGCTTTCAACAAAGAATACCAAGAGAACAAAGCAAATTTGATTATAAATGTAAATTGGAAAATTGTTTAAAATCTGAATCATGAAGGTTACATTTTGACTAGACTGTTCCTTTAAAGGAACATTTTGATGTGTTAGAGCATTTTATGATTGTATTTTTGCTTGCATATGACTATTTCTTAAAGGGACAGTCTAGTCAAAACTAAACTTTCATGATTCAGAAAGGGCATGCCCTTTTAAACAACTTTCCAATTTACTTCTATACTTTTAAATTTGATTTGTTCTCTCGGTATACTTTGTTGAAAACTAATTCTAGGTAGGCTCATATGCAAATTTCAAAGCCGTTGAAGGCCGCCTCTTATCTTAGTGAATTTGGACAGTTCTTATCTTAGTGAATTTGGACAGTTTTAACAGCTCTAGTTCATGTGTGCCATATAGATAACATTGAGCTCACTCCCGTGGAGTTATTTATGAGTTGGCACTGATTGGCTGAAATGCAGGTCTGTGAAAAGAACTGAGATAAGGGGGCAGCAAAATGTATTTTAATATGACAATGTTGGTTTATGCAAAATTTGGGAATGGATAATAAAGAGATTATCTATCTTTTTAAACATTAAAAATGCTGAAGTAGGCTGTCCCTTTAAAGGGACATTATACAGTCATTTTTTCTTTGCATAAATGTTTTGTAGATTATCTATTTATATAGCCCATAAAGTTTTATTTTTAAATACATGTATAGTTTTGCTTATTTTTAAATAACATTGCTCTGATTTTCAGACTCCTAACCAAGCCCCAAAGTTTTATGTGAATACTGTCAGCTACCTTCTCCAGCTTGCTCCTGTTTGTGTAAAGAGTCTTTTCATATGCAAAAGAAGGGGAAGGGGGGGAGTGTCTTATTTGCCACTTGCAGTGGGCTTTCCAACTACCTTTTCAACAGAGCCAAACTGACAGCTTCTAAGTAAGTTTTTCAACAGCAATTGACAAGAGTCCTATGTGTGTAGCCGTCAGATAGCAACCAGTAGCGCATTGCTGCTCCTGAACTTACCTACAAAGGATTCTAAGAGAATGAAGTAAATTTGATCATAGAAATAATTTTTTTTAAAAAATTATCTTACAGATGCAGGCTCTATCTGAATAATGAAAGTTGCATAATTACTTTATTGTGCCTTTATTTATATACAAGATGTATGAGACAATCTGCATAAATTACTACTATGTTTGATCACAGAATTGAGGCTAGACACGATTAAGAGAATTTTATGAAGCCTTTACACAGAATATATAAGAGTCAATAGGTTAATAATAAATATTTTGGACAATATTCTAGGTTTATCATATGATGTGGAGGTATATGGCTTAGATAAATTAGAAACATTCCCTTTAGGCCTTACAATAATTATATTAGCCCTGCAGAGTGTATTTTCCAGTCTTTTTGTTTATAGGACTATTAGATAGCAGTCCAGTTGGTCTATGTGACAAGTATAAATGAGAAAATGAATGTACAGACTAGTATCTCAATCCCTCTCCGGTCCCAACACTGTATATATAGGGACATACAGTATTATAAATACATTCAGAAACTGAAGCTCTCTCTCAGGAACAAACAAACAGCTTAGTAGCTGGTTCTATGCTGACTCACCACCTTGGAGTAAGAAACCTAAAGAGAAACAATATATCAGACCTTTGCATTATCCTAAAATCTTTATATATGAGCAATATGAGGGATCATTCAGAACACCCTCTCACCCCACCTCACTCCCGCACACACACCCACTCTGGCTTAATTAAATTTAAGAGTTGTCCATTCCTGTCTTCCAACACCTCTACAATGACCTAGGGATCTACAGTTCAACCAACAGTACTGCTGGACATAGTAAATAGAAATGAAATCCCCAATCACAACTAAAGAGAGCATAAAGCCTCTAACAGGCACTCAGATTAAATCCAAATGTTCTCCTAAAGAATTCCACAGCAGGTTGCTTCAAAAAAGTTAAAATGTAGAATCACATTATCTACCCAGCCACCCAGCTTCTTCCAGGTGCTATCTAAGAACCTTTATTTATCTAATATATAAAAATTTTGGTCAACATGTCAGTTGCAGATATGATGCAGGTTTTGCCTATGCCCCTGCTTCCCCAAGTTCCCGGTGCTATGATGAGAGCCAAGAGTGGGTGATATTGCTCATTAGTTCCTACCTCCACTTCTAGAACATCACTATTAGCTGGTCTATCTTTCAAAGTAATAAAATGGGCAACAAGCTCTTTGAACTATCTTTTTTTTTAAGAACACAAAAGTTGACAAGGCTTTGGAGTAAGGTATTAAAATAACAGACATAGTGTATTGACGATGGTATACAGTATCAGTCTTCCGAAACACAAAAGGTACTGGACAAACTGATAACTCCTTGTGTTGCTATATATTCAGATTAATAAATCTAATTTAGTGTAGCAGATGTCTATCTCTGATGCTGATTGTGAATATTGATAACCAAAGGATTTAAATCTTCACATTATGAGATGAAAATGTTGTGTCCAATTTGTTGTTTTATTTTTAGTTACATTACATGTATATTATACATTTTAGTTACGTTACATGTGTATTGTAAATAACGTCATACATACATTATGATTAAAATTCAACATTTTCACAAATCATGAAACTGACATATGTAATATGTACTCTATTGCAAAAAGAACAGATTCTGCCAATTCAGTCCAGACTTAAAGGGACACTAAAGCCAAATTTTTTTATTTCATGATTCAGATAGAGCATGCAATTTTAAGCAACTTTCTCATTTACTCCTATTAAAAAATTTTCTTTGTTCTCTTGCTAATTTATTTAAAAAGCAGGAATGTGATGCATAGGAGCCGGCCCATTTTTGGTTGAGAACTTGGGTTATGCTTATTGGTGGGTAAATGTAAGCCTCCAATAAGCAAGCGTTATCCATGGTGCTGAACCTAAAATGGGCTGGCTGCTAAGATTTACATTCCTGCTTTTAAAATAAAGATAGCAAGAGAACAAAGACAAATTGATAATAGTAATAGTAAATTAGAAAGTTGATTAAAATGTCATGCACTATCTGAATCCTGAAAGAAAAAAAATGGGTTCAGTGTCCCTTTAAGAAGAAGGCACTTTGGACTGGAAAGTACTCACATTGTTTTTTTATAAATGTTCTATGGAATTGATGATATTATTTTTAGAGATGTCGCGAATAGTTCGCCGGCGAACATAGCATGTTCGCGATCGCTGCGGCGGGCGAACATATGCAATGTTCGGTCCGCCCCCTATTCGTCATCATTGAGTAAACTTTGACCCTGTACCTCACAGTCTGCAGACACATTCCAGCCAATCAGCAGCAGACATTCCCTCCCAGACCCTCCCACCTCCTGGATAGCATCCATTTTAGATTCATTCGGAAGCTGCATTCTTAGTGAGAGGAGGGACAGTGTAGCTTCTGCTGCTGATTTAATAGGGAAATCGATAGCTAGGCTAGTGTATTCAGTGCCCACTACAGTCCTGAATGACTCATCTGATCTCTGCTGTAAGGACAGCACCCCAAAAAGCCCTTTTTAGGGCTAGAACATCAGTCTGCTTTTTTTTTTTCCTGTGTAATCTAATTGCAGTTGCCTGCCTGCCAGCATGTGTGTCAGGCTCACAGCGTATACTGTGCCCACTTGCCCAGTGCCATCACTCATATCTGGTGTAACAGTAGTGTATATTTAAATAAAACAACACTTTTTTGACTGTGAAATAATAGCAGACAGCTGCCAATACCCAAGATGGCCGCCAATAAGGCAGATGGGGAGGGTTAGAGAGCTGTTTTGGGGGGGATCAGGGAGGTTGGGGGCTAAGGGGGATGCTACACCACAGCATATGTAAATATGCTAAAAAAAATTAAAAAATCTAAAAACCTTTTATTTTAGTACTGGCAGACTTTCTGCCAGTACTTAAGATGGCGGGGACAATTGTGGGGTGGGGGAGGGAAGGGAGCTGTTTGGGAGGGATCAGGGGGTCTGATGTGTCAGGTGGGAGGCTGATCTCTACACTAAAGCTAAAATTAACCCTGCAAGCTCCCTACAAACTACCTAATTAACCCCTTCACTGCTAGCCATAATACACGTGTGATGCGCAGCAGCATTTAGCGGCCTTCTAATTACCAGAAAGCAACGCCAAAGTCATATATGTCTGCTATTTCTGAACAAAGGGGATCCCAGAGAAGCATTTACAACCATTTGTGCCATAATTGCACAAGCTGTTTGTAAATAATTTCAGTGAGAAACCTAAAATTGTGAAAACATTTAAGTTTTTTTTTAAATTTGATCACATTTGGCGGTGAAATGGTGGCATTAAATATACCAAAATGGGCCTAGATCAATACTTTGGGTTGTCTACTACACTACACTTAAGCTAAAATTATCTCTACAGGCTCCCTACATGCTCCCTAATTAACCCCTTCACTGCTGGGCATAAAACATGTGTGGTGCGCAGTGGCATTTAGCAGCCTTCTAATTACCAAAAAGCAATGCCAAAGCCATATAAGTCTGCTATTTCTGAACAAAGGGGATCCCAGAGAAGCATTTACAACCATTTATGCCATAATTGCATAAGTTGTTTGTAAATAATTTCTGTGAGAAACCTAAAGTTTGTGAAAAAGTGAACAATTTTTTTTTAATTCATCGCATTTGGCAGTGAAATGGTGGCATGAAATATACCAAAATGGGCCTAGATCAATACTTTGGGTTGTCTACTACCCTACACTTAAGCTAAAATTAACTCTACAAGCTCCCTACATGCTCCCTAATTAACCCCTTCACTGCTGGGCATAAAACACGTGTGGGGTGCAGCGGCATTTAGCAGCCTTCTAATTACCAAAAAGCAACGCCAAAGCCATATAAGTCTGTTATTTCTGAACAAAGGGGATCCCAGAGAAGCATTTACAACCATTTATGCCATAATTGCATAAGTTGTTTGTAAATAATTTCTGTGAGAAACCTAAAGTTTGTGAAAAAGGGAACAATTTTTTTTTTATTTGATCGCATTTGGCAGTGAAATGGTGGCATGAAATATACCAAAATGGGCCTAGATCAATACTTTGGGATGTCTTTTAAAAAAATATATATATACATGTCAAGGGATATTCAGGTATTCCTGACAGATATCAGGGTTCCAATGTAACTAGTGCTCATTTTGAAAAAAAGTGGTTTTGAAATAGCAAAGTGCTTCTTGTATTTATTTCCCTATAACTTGTAAAAAAAGCAAAGAACATGTTAACATTGGGTATTTCTAAACTCAGGACAAAATTTAGAAACTATTTAGCATGGTTTTTTTTGGTGGTTGTAGATTTGTAACAGATTTTGGGGGTCAAAGTTAGAAAAAGTGTGGGTTTTTTTACATTTTTTCCTCATATTTTATAATGTTAGGTGATTAAGGCACTTTATGGATTAAAACCAGACTCTGCATCAACTATGTAATTTTTGCCATGGATCCCCCTCCGGCATGCCACAGTCCAGGTGTTAGTCCCCTTGAAACAAGTTTTCCATCACTATTGTGGCCAGAAAGAGTCCCTGTGGGTTTTAAAATTCGCCTGCCTATTGAAGTCTATGGCGGTTCGCCCGTTCGCGAACATTTGCGGAAGTTCGCGTTTGCCATTCGCAAACCCAAATTTTTATGTTCGCGACATCACTAATTATTTTATTTATTTTTTTGTTGTGGGGTTTTGCAATCGACCTTGGCAAATGTGTTGCTTCTACAGGTCTTGTTCAAATTAAAAATATCAGCTGATTAGTATTCAGGACTACATACAGAAAATTATTATTCTGTTTATAAAATTATACAGTTTAGCAATTAAAAACATAAATGCTCTCTGTACAGAATAGGAAGAATGAACATGGACTATAAATAAAAAACCCTGTATGAATATAATTTAAACTCTGCCAAGAAATATGGCATTATAGACCATCCATAGCCCCTTTTTATTAAGAAAACAGGACAAGGTCCCCAGGTAAGTAAGTGGTCCTCCTAGAAGGAAGTATCCATTATTTTAATTTATTATTGTACAGTCCATCCTCTTGCTTTCCATTAACCAAATAAGTCCAGTATGATCTAAATCTGTCACCTCTAGAATTATGCTTCTTAAGAGGCAGACTACTGTTTCTTAACTCCCAGTTGCAGGGTCGCATTCATTCATGTTCGCATTTACAGCTTCATAACAAGAGCCCTACATTTTTTTGAATCCCATACTTTAGAAATTGTGGGCCAGATTACGAGTGGAGTGCTAACAAATACACGGAAATATCACAGTGTTTGAGCGCGTCAGGTTTAGAGCTCAAATTACAAGATGAAAGTAAACGCAAATGTGTGAGCACAATTGTGATTTATGCTAGAATGTTTACCACATTCTCAGAGCGCTGGTTAAGTGTTTTGAGAAACAAAAAAGGAACAAAGGTAAGTAGCAGGAACCATTTGACAAAGCAAAGGTGGTAAGCATAAGAATAGTCCCTTAAACAATTCCAGGGGTCACTAGCTGCAGTCCATAAGAAACAACAGAGTCAAGGAAGATGCAGGTAGTAAGAAGATGGTAAGTTCCAGTGTACAAGCCAGGGTAAAACCAGGTAGAGCAAGATAAAAACAACGTCAGGTACTTAATAGGGAGGAGAATTAATCATTTTTAAAATCTATCAGGCACCTTGCCACTTAAAGGGACACTAAACCCAAAAAATGTTCTTTTGTGATTCAAGTAGAGAATACAATTTTAAACACCATTCCAATTTACTTCTATTATCTAATTTGCTTCATTCTATAGATATCCTTTGTTGAAGAAATTGCAATGCACATGGGTGAACCAATCACACGAGGCATCTATGTGCATCCACCAATCAGCAGCTACTAAGCCTATCTAGATATGGTTTTCAGAAAAGTATTTCAAGAGAATGAAGCAAATTAGATAATAGAAGTAAATTAGAAAGTTGTTTTAAAGTGCATGCTCCTTCTAAATCATGAAATAAAACATTTTGGTTTCATGTCCCTTTAAACTAAATCCCTCTTCCCCATCCAGAGCCAAACACAGGATATCACACCTTGAGGCTCTGGACGCACTAACTCTGCATAACTCTGCATAACCTTTAACAACTAGTATTGTTAAATAGGATACATTTTTAAAAGACATAAAACTCACATATTATATAAAATCATATCAATATTAAGAATTATGTTAAGCCCATTGACAGCATATTTTGTAATTAATATACTAATCATTTTGGCTCACAACTCTAGGCATAAAGGGTCAAAATGCCCTTTGTAACTAGTATTATCAAGTAAAACACATTTATTCAGTAAAATCATATGGACGTATAAAAATGTTGCTAAGCAGCATGTTACAAACTTACATGTAGCTAATTTGCATTGCATCTCACACTTAACATCACCAAAGTAAAGTAACCCTTTGTGTTTGTTCTGCTTTTGCTATAAAATTCTATAAAAAAAACATGCTTCTTCATCTCCAATCAGAGAGGCTGGAGACAGTGCCCCTATCATAGTTATGGTGACATTTAAATAACCATGCAAAAATCTAAGCAGTGAATGCTTCAATCAGATTGGCTTGTGCAATCTATATAGCTTTCCTTTCATTTTCTTTAAAATCGTTCTTTAGGGAATTAGCCCAAAGAATAACATAGCAATAAGCGAGACTTGACAAAGTTTAATAGAGGTGTTGACTGTAATTAATCTACTGTGACAGTTGATTTAAATGAGCATTCAAGTAATTTTAAAAGTACTGATATTTAACATTTTAAATGTAAAATGCATCACATTATTTTGAAGTCCATACCCCTTAAAATATTAAACAATATGGTTAGTTTATACCCTGGCTAGTTGCATAACATAAATGAGATACAAATGCCCTTTTGCTCTGATCAATCATTATAGAATGTTGTAGAGTAAAGATTCTGATCACACAAGTTAAATCGCAACCTCTCTGGGGCAGTGAAAAATTCAGCATTTTCAGAGCTAGTTTATTGGACAAGTAGTCAGAAAAGAATCAAATTGTACTGCAAAGTTGTGTTCTTACTTTACATAATTAAACATTTTAGCCAAAATTATAAATGGAGCGCAAAATTGAAGAACATATTTCAATTCCAGGCCGTGTTAACATTGATGTCAGATAGTGCTGTTGCACTAAATCCATCACATAACAGACTTCTATTAGGACATGCAGTAAAATCTGTGACAGATATTGATCTAGAACTATGCTGATAGGTAGTCGATTGTGCATAGATAGTTGAGCTATTCATGTACTATAGTGCTCTAAATTTTACAGGGCAACACTTAAAGCGACATTAATGTAAAAATTTAACAACATGTGCAGTCTTTTTATATTTATACTTTTTGAGTCACCGAGGATGTGCAAAAAGTCACTGAATATATATATATATATATATATATATATATATATATATATATATATATATTTACTGGTCCTTTAAGTCACCAATATTAGTACAAGCAAATGAGTGTGCTAAAAGAGCTTGCAGGGCTACCCATTAAAACTGTAGATAGCACTAAAAAAATTAGTCTACATTAAGATGTTTTGGTTAAAATATTTCACCATCCACTTGTAAAACCAGATAATGCGTTATTCTTTGTGTAAGGTTGCTCAAAACATAACACACCCTGCAATTACTGTTGCGCTCCACTTGTAATTGGTTTGGATTCAACACACTTTTAAGTGGCACAATAGTATAATCCAGAAACAGTAACCACAGGCTCTGAAATATTTTTATATTAATTATTTATCTTAAGATAAAAAAAATTTAAGGGTTTTTATGCATTTTTTTCATTATTAAAAGTGGTTTAATTCACTAGGAGATGCAGTTAATATCCACTATCCAGCAATATGAAACAGGGCTAGATTACAAGTGGAGCAGAATTTTAATTGTGCTAGAAGTACATTTTTTGTGCTGGTATTTTACGAGTGTGTTGCACTGGTATTTTATGAGTTGAAAGTAAAAAGTTATTACATTTGCACTAACCCAACCAGCACACAGTTTACTTCTAGCACAATTAGACGGTCACGCAAAAGATAACCTATTCTCCCAAAGAAGTCAATGGAGAAAAAAAAGTGGGAAAAAAACCCGACTCGTGCTCTAACCCGACCACAGGTTCTCAGATGCGCACACCCGACCACATATTGTAATGGGCGCTAACCTGACCACGTAATCTCAAGTGCGCTAACCTAAACTTAGAAACATAGATATTGATGGCACATCAGAGCCATAGGCTCTCATATTTCCTAAAAGTATAAACTCATCTAGTTTGTAGGATAGCTTTAGGCTTGTCCCAGACATTCTTAAAGTCCCCCACACCTGACATGGAAATATGACTATTTCACATTCCAATGTTCTTTTCATAACAGAATATATTCTATTTATTCATTAATACATATATATATATATATATATATATATAAAAAAAATAATATATATATATATATATATATATATATATATATATATATATATATATATATAAAAAATAATATATATATATATATATATATATATATATATAGATAGATAGATAGATAGATAGATAGATATACTGTATATATATATATATATAAAATTGTATTTTGGTACATATATATCGGTATAGATATATACAGATACATAGAAATATCTCTTTAAAAATACATTGAATATATTCTGCTATGGGCAGAACATTGGAATTTCAAATATTTACAGTAAATACACACTATAAAACTTAATTAAATATGAATATTGCAGTTATATGGTTTTTCATGTTTTCCTCTACTTAATTGCAAAGGTCTCTAATGCACCTAAATATATGTATACATACAGTATGTATTTATATGTGTATACATGCCTATATATATATACATATATATATACATACATACATACATACATATACACACATACATACACATCTTTAGACATGTATATGTATGTATCTCTATGTTAAAGTCCTTTGGCTTTCTTTTTTTTCTAACAACTGAGATCTCATATCTTTGACCCCTTATAACCTTTTTATGCAATATTTTTTTGTATAATTTTCATTAGATAGTGTTATTGTAAGTGTAACTTTACTTTGTAATGTAATTTTGATGTGTTTTGTGACACTTTTTATTTTTTTACGTAAAATGAGAAATGCGATTGTGCTCACGCGTTTACTTCAAACTCATAATACTAGAGCAATTTAACCTGCGCGCAAATGATCGCAAAAACCTGATATCACTTGAGGCTCCACTCTTAATCTGGCCCATAGTTAACTGATGGGTAAAATTTTAATATTGTAATACAATTATTTAAAAAATAAAAAAATCATTCCTTTCAAATCCACATTATTTTCATATGTAGGAAAGAAATCCCAGCTGAATTATCTTTGGTTTTTTTCTTGTTCTCATATCTGGGACACTCAAGTGTATTAGTCATTAGCTTTTTTGTCTTGTTACTGAATAATGGACAAATAAATGAGTACATTACCCATCAATCAATATATAAGAAGAGGGACGCAAAAGCTAAAAAAGACAGTAATTAGTGGTGCTGTCCTAAATGATATAAATTGTATTACTCTTTGTTCATTAACTCAGTGACCTATGTTTTTCTACAGTATCTATTTTACCAAAGACAGTTAAACTTAGTACAAAAGTTGTGTATATATCACTGCACTGCTAAAGCTTTGCACGCAAGATTTAATAGCACAATTTACCTTATTTTGCCGTCAGAGGAAATAATGCTTGAAATAGCCTCTTGCGTATGTTTATCTTCATCGCTGTGGCCAAGTTGGGCGAAGATATAAATGACCTCCTGCACTGATCAAACAATCATTGTTCTAGGGCACTGGCTTTCAAACCTGTCCTCAGGCCTCCCCAACCGTCCAGGTTTTCAGGATTACATTGTATGAGAGCAGGTAAAATAACCATGTGTCCTAATCAGCTGATTATTTCACCTGTGTTCCAGCTCAGATATCCTCAAAATGTGACCTGTTAAGGGGCCTGAGGACAGGTTTTAAAACCAGTGTTCTAGGGTCATGGTCCTGAATTCTTTATGTTGCACTCCAGTTCCTCTGGAAAATACATTTTTAGAGTTAAAGGTACATGAATGCCAATTTTTTTTCTTTCGTCATTTAGAAAGAGCATGTCATTTTAAACAACTTTTTAATTTACTTCGATTATCTAATTTGTTGCATTCTCTTGATATCACTTGCTGAAAAGCATATCTAAATATACTCAGTAGCTGCTGATTGGTTGCTGCACCTAGAGGCCTTGTGTGATTGGCTCACACATGTGCATTGCTATTTCTTCAACAAAAGATATCTAAAGAATTGAGCAAATTAGAAGTAAATTGGAAAGTTGTTTAAAATTGCATGCCCTATTTGAATCATGAAAGTTTAATTTTGACTAGACTGTCCCTTTAATGTGACATTAAAGGGACACTAAACCCAACTTTTTGCTTTCATGATTCAGATAGAGCATGCAATGGTAAGCAACTAATTTACTCCTATTAGCAAGCGCTACCTAGGGTCTGAACCAAAAATGGGCTGGCTCCTAAGCTTTACATTATTGCTTTTTCAAATAAGATACCAAGAGAACGAAGAAAAATCGATAATAGAAAATTTGTGTTTAGTAACCCTTTAACCCCTTAACGACCGACGATGTATGCCATACGTCCTCAAAAAAAAAGCACTTAACGACCGAGGACGTATGGCATACGTCGTCGGTTTAAAAGAGCACTGGAAGCGATCGAAATCGCTTCCAGCTGCTCTAACAGTATTGCAGGCTTGCCTTGAGGTCTAGGCATCCTGCAATACTGTTCCCGAGTGCCGGGACCGGATTGATCACTCCCCCCACGGTTTCGCTCCACGTGGAGCCCGGCAGTGTTTCAGAGCATCGGAAGCGATCGGACACGCTTCCGATGCTCTGCTTGTGTGCTAAGTGCCTCGGTGGGTCGAGGCACTTAGTTGGTTATTAAATAAAAGTAATAATTAAAAAAAAAAAAAACGAATTAAATAAAAAAAAGCCCTAAATAGCCCCCCCCCCTTCACTAGGCATCCAAGATGGCGATGCCCAGTGCATCATGGGGCCTCTGGGGGTGTCCCTAGCCTGCATCATCATAGGGGCAAGCTAGGGTCACCCAATCTGAGCCTCCCACCATAAAAAAAAAATAATAATAAAATACCCCATTTGTCTGATCATGTCAATATTTGTAAATATTGACTATGATCAGTGTGGATCTCCCTCCCTCTCCTCACTTGCCATTTTGTTGGAGAGAGAGAGAGACCTGTATTTAGCAGAGAGAGAGATTTATTTCTTTTATTTGTTAAAAAATATAGAACCAAAGGCTCTTTTCAGAGCCATTAACCCCTAGCTTGCCAGTGATCACTATATATCACTGGCAGTAACATAGGTGCACTTTTTTTTTTGCTGCATTTTGCTGTCTGTGCATTTTTTAGGGGTTAATTTTGTTGTTGTAATTTTTTAAAAACCCAAAGGCTCTTTTCAGAAACATTTAGTTAATTTAATTTAATTTTCAGAGCCATTAACCCCTAGCTTGCCAGTGATTACTATATATCACTGGCAGTAGCATAGGTGTACTTTTTTTTGCTGCATTTTGCTGTCTGTGCATTTTTTTAGGGGTTAATTTTGTTGTTGTAATTTTTTTAAAAACCCAAAGGCTCTTTTCAGAAACATTTAGTTAATTTAATTTAATTTTCAGAGCCATTAACCCCTAGCTTGCCAGTGATCGCTATAAATCACTGGCAGTTGCATAGCTGTACTTTTTTGCTGTCTGTGCATTTTTTTAGGGGTTAATTTTGTTGTTGTAATTTTTTAAAAACACAAAGGCTCTTTTCAGAAACATTTAGTTAATTTAATTTAATTTTCAGAGCCATTAACCCCTAGCTTGCCAGTGATCGCTATAAATCACTGGCAGTTGCATAGCTGTACTTTTTTGCTGTCTGTGCATTTTTTTAGGGGTTAATTTTGTTGTTGTAATTTTTTAAAAACCCAAAGGCTCTTTTCAGAAACATTTAGTTAATTTAATTTAATTTTCAGAGCCATTAACCCCTAGCTTGCCAGTGATCGCTATAAATCACTGGCAGTTGCATAGCTGTACTTTTTTGCTATCTGTGCATTTTTTTTAGGGGTTAATTTTGTTGTTGTAATTTTTTAAAAACCCAAAGGCTCTTTTCAGAAACATTTAGTTAATTTAATTTAATTTTCAGAGCCATTAACCCCTAGCTTGCCAGTGATCGCTATAAATCACTGGCAGTAGCATAGCTGTACTTTTTTGCTAGTTAATTTAGTTAATTAATTTAGTTAATTTAATTTAATTTTCAGAGCCATTAACCCCTAGCTTGCCAGTGATCGCTATAAATCACTGGCAGTTACATAGCTGTACTTTTTTGCTCTCTGTGCATTTTTTAGGGGTTAATTTTGTTGTTGTAATTTTTTAAAAACCCAAAGGCTCTTTTCAGAAACATTTAGTTAATTTAATTTTCAGAGCCATTAACCCCTAGCTTGCCAGTGATCGCTATAAATCACTGGCAGTAGCATAGCTGTACTTTTTTGCTAGTTAATTTAGTTAATTAATTTAGTTAATTTAATTTTTTTTAGTAATTGTTTTCTGTGACAGATACAAAAATGTCACAGAAAAGATATAGTGCTGAGGAGGCGTATGCCATCCTTGCGTCAGAGTCAGATGCCTCTATTTCTGACTCAGACCCCAATTTTGACCCTGCCATGTGCTCAGATACATCACTAGATGCAGTCTCAACTGATAGTGATGTATCTGTGGCTGCTAGCCCCCCTGCCAGCCCCCCTGCTACCCCCCTGCCAGCCCCCCTGCTAGCCCCCCTGCCAGAAGGAGGCGTGTTGCTGCCATTGCTGCTGAAGAGTGGGTAACGCCTCATCTCCAGAGGCCAGATATCCCACCCTTCACAGCAAATGCTGGCATAAATATAGATGTGGCAGGTTTTAGCCCCCAGCAGTTTCTGGAAGTGTTTCTGGGCGATGATATATTGGGGAACATTGTCGCCCAAACTAATTTATATGCCCATCAGTTCCGTGCTGCAAAGCCTAGAACATATTTGGCAAAGCAGCAATGGGCCCCCATCAATGTGCCAGAATTCAAAAAATTCTGGGCATTGACTATGCTGATGGGCATCATAAAGAAACCCTCCATTCGCTCCTACTGGAGTACTAGCCCCATCTGCTCTACCCCCATTTTCTCCCAGACTATGTCGAGGAAGAGGTATGAAATGATTCTGCATTTCATGCACTTCAGCGACAACAGCCTGTGCCCCCCTAGGGAGCATCCCCAATTTGACAGGCTGTATAAAATCCGCCCCCTGATAACCCACTTTTCTGCCAGGTTTGCAGAGGCTTATACACCTGGAAGGAATATATGCGTTGATGAATCCTTAATGAAGTATAAGGGAAGGCTGGGATTCAAGCAGTATATTCCTTCCAAACGCTCCAGATATGGGGTAAAGGTGTATAAGCTCTGTGACAGCGAGACTGGGTATACTCAGGCCTTCCGGGTGTATGAGGGAAAGGATAGCCACCTTGACCCTCCAGGTTGCCCAGAACATATGGGAACCACTGGCAAGATTGTCTGGGACCTGATATTACCCCTAATGAACAAAGGGTATCACTTGTACTTAGACAATTTTTATACAAGTGTCCTTTTGTTCAAGCTACTGTATTGCTTTGATACAGTAGCTTGCGGTACAATTAAAAAGAACCACGCAGGTTTCCCAGGACAGCTTGTACGCACCCGGCTACGAAGGGGGGAGACCTCAGCTCTGCGCCAAGAGGAGCTGTTGGCACTGAAGTACAGAGACAAGAAGGATGTATACCTTCTTACCACCATCCACACAGAGAGGACGGTGGCGGTTTCTGTACGTGGCAGAGCTGAGATCATAAGGAAGCCAGTGTGCATCAAGTCTTATAACCGGCATATGGGTGGGGTTGATCTGGCAGATCAGCTGCTGCAGCCCTACCTAATTATGCGGAAGACAAGGGCCTGGTACAAAAAGGTTGCAATTTACCTAATGCAGATTGCAACCCACAACGCTTTTTTGTTGTTCAAAAAAGCAAACCCCAGAGTTAAAAAGACTTTTTTACAGTTTCAGCTCCAGATTATTACGGGGATTTTGTACCATGATGTACCTGCTCCCCGGGCGGTGATGGGAGAGAGCAGAGTTGGGGCTACCCATTTTATTTTTAAAATCCCCCCTACTGCCACAAAGCAGAAACCACAAAAAAAATGCAGAGTCTGTACCAAGAGGGTGAAGAGAAGGGACACCATATATCACTGTCCTGATTGCCCTGGACAGCCTGCACTCTGCATTGGGGACTGCTTCAAGCGGTACCATACAATGGTCAATTTTTAAAAAAATAAATACATTTGCTGTTACATATATATATATATTTTTTTTTGGTTATGTTTACAGTTAGATGTTTTTTTGTTTTTTTTACTTTTACTGTGCCAGATTTTTACATTTCACTACTCTATTTTTTTCTAAAATTGGGCCTGTTTTTTTTTAACCAAAACCCCTGTCAAACCTATGCATGGGGGACATAGGTGTTCTCAGGGTGCCTTGCAGAAAACAACCTGAAGTATGTTTTTGTAATAACTTACAACAGTCTCTCCTAAATTATAGTCAAAAAGCAATGTGTCTGTAAAAATGAAAATTGAAAAATTACCACCATACACTTTCTCCAATTTTTTGGGCTAAAACGGTTGCTTCAAAGGCATCAAAGCACACCATATACAATACCTTGGGGTGTCAACATTTAAAAAATATACACTTTCATGGCAATAAATAAAAGTGGGGTATGCGATAGGCCCCAAACTAAAGATAGGCCTATCAGAAGAAATACTCTCATTTTTAATAACTAAAATCATGTAACATAACCTTCCCAAAATCCTGGCAAACCTATGCATGGGGGGCATAGGTGTACTCAGGGTGCCTTGCAGAAAACAACCTGAAGTATTCTTTTGCAATAACTTACAACAGTCTCTCCTAAATCATAGTAAAAAAGCAATGTGTCTGTAACAATGAAAATTGAAAAATTACCACCATATACTTTCTCCAATTTTTTGGGCTAAAACGGTTGCATCAAAGTCATCAAACCACTCCATGTATAATACCTTGGGGGGTCAACTTTTTAAATATAATCACATTTATGGAAAACAAATAAATTGGGGTATGTTAAAAGACCCCCAAAAAAGACGATAGGCAAAGAAAATATGTTAAATGTGAAAAAAAATCACAAACACATGTCAGACATTTGGCATTGCACCGCCCAAACAAGCCACCAAACCTATGCATAGGTGGTATCACTGAACTCAAGAGATGTTGGTGACCACATATTGGTGTCTTCTTTGGTAGTAACACATAACAGGAGCTGTGAATCCATGTCTAAAGTACAATGTATGTGAAAAATAACACAAAGAAATGAATGCCCAATAGTTTGACAAAGACTAGTGGTTGAATTAGTGTATGGAAAGTGTTAAAACACCTGCATTTGAAATACCCTAGGATGTCTACTTTTCAAAAATATATGGTTTTATGGGGGTAAATTACATTGGCCGGCTTCAGAAATGTCTTAAATAGAACATGGGTGCATGGGATGTGAAAATGGGAAGTGTAAAAAATGGAATGCGCTTCCTAAAAATAAGGCCTTCTAGCCCCCAGAGAACCCAACACACCTATACATGGGTGGTATCACTGTACTCAGGAGATGTTGTTGAACACATATTGAGGTGTTTTTTGGCAGTAACACATAACAGGAACTGAGAATCCATGCCTAAAATACAATGTGTGTGAAAAATAACACAAAAAAATGACTACCCAAAAGTTTGACAAAGACTGGTGGTTAAATAAGTTCATGGAAAGTGTGAAAATACCAGCATTTCAAATACCCTAGGGGGTCTACTTCTCAAAAATATATGGTTTTATGGGGGTAAATTTCATTGACCGGCTTCAGAAATGTCCCAAATAGGACATGGGTGCATGATGACCGATGTGAAAATTCCAAGTTGAAAAACTGGAATGCGCTTCCTAAAAATAATGCCTTCTAGCCCCCAGAGAACCCAACACACCTATACATGGGTGGTATCACTGTACTCAGGAGATGTTGTTGAACACATATTGAGGTGTTTTTTGGCAGTAACACATAACAGGAACTGAGAATCCATGCCTAAAGTACAATGTGTGTGAAAAATAACACAAAAAAATGACTACTCAAAAGTTTGACAAAGACTGGTGGTTAAATAAGTTCATGGAAAGTGTGAAAATACCAGCATTTCAAATACCCTAGGGGGTCTACTTCTCAAAAATATATGGTTTTATGGGGTAAATTTCATTGACCGGCTTCAGAAATGTCCCAAATAGGACATGGGTGCATGATGACCGATGTGAAAATTCCAAGTTGAAAACCTGGAATGCGCTTCCTAAAATTAAGGCCTTTTAGCCCCCAGAGAACCCAACACACCTATACATGGGTGGTATCACTGTACTCAGGAGATGTTGTTGAACACATATTGAGGTGTTTTTTGGCAGTAACACATAACCGGAACTGAGAATCCATGCCTAAATTACAATGTGTGTGAAAAATAACACAAAAAAATGACTACCCAAAAGTTTGACAAAGACTGGTGGTTGAATTAGTGCATGGAAAGTGTTAAAATACCAGCATTTGAAATACCCTAGGGTGTCTACTTTTCAAAAATATATGGTTTGATGGGGGTAAATTCCATTGGCCAGCTTCAGAAATGTCCCAAATAGGACATGGGTGCATGATGACCGATGTGAAAATTCCAAGTTGAAAAACTGGAATGCGCTTCCTAAAATTAAGGCCTTTTAGCCCCCAGAGAACCCGACACACCTATACATGGGTGGTATCACTGTACTCAGGAGATGTTGTTGAACACATATTGAGGTGTTTTTTGGCAGTAACACATAACCGGAACTGAGAATCCATGCCTAAAGTACAATGTGTGTGAAAAATAACACAAAATAATGACTACCCAAAAGTTTGACAAAGACTGGTGGTTAAATAAGTTCATGGAAAGTGTGAAAATACCAGCATTTCAAATACCCTAGGGGGGTAAATTACATTGGCCGGCTTCAGAAATGTCTTAAATAGAACATGGGTGCATGGGATGTGAAAATGGGAAGTGTAAAAAATGGAATGCGCTTCCTAAAAATAAGGCCTTCTAGCCCCCAGAGAACCCAACACACCTATACATGGGTGGTATCACTGTACTCAGGAGATGTTGTTGAACACATATTGAGGTGTTTTTTGGCAGTAACACATAACAGCAACTGAGAATCCATGCCTAAAGTACAATGTGTGTGAAAAATAACACAAAAAAATGACTACCCAAAAGTTTGACAAAGACTGGTGGTTAAATAAGTTCATGGAAAGTGTGAAAATACCAGCATTTCAAATACCCTAGGGGGTCTACTTCTCAAAAATATATGGTTTTATGGGGGTAAATTTCATTGACCGGCTTCAGAAATGTCCCAAATAGGACATGGGTGCATGATGACCGATGTGAAAATTCCAAGTTGAAAAACTGGAATGCGCTTCCTAAAAATAATGCCTTCTAGCCCCCAGAGAACCCAACACACCTATACATGGGTGGTATCACTGTACTCAGGAGATGTTGTTGAACACATATTGAGGTGTTTTTTGACAGTAACACATAACAGGAACTGAGAATCCATGCCTAAAGTACAATGTGTGTGAAAAATAACACAAAAAAATGACTACCCAAAAGTTTGACAAAGACTGGTGGTTAAATAAGTTCATGGAAAGTGTGAAAATACCAGCATTTCAAATACCCTAGGGGGTCTACTTCTCAAAAATATATGGTTTTATGGGGTAAATTTCATTGACCGGCTTCAGAAATGTCCCAAATAGGACATGGGTGCATGATGACCGATGTGAAAATTCCAAGTTGAAAAACTGGAATGCGCTTCCTAAAAATAAGGCCTTCTAGCCCCCAGAGAACCCAACACACCTATACATGGGTGGTATCACTGTACTCAGGAGATGTTGTTGAACACATATTGAGGTGTTTTTTGGCAGTAACACATAACAGGAACTGAGAATCCATGCCTAAAGTACAATGTGTGTGAAAAATAACACAAAAAAATGACTACCCAAAAGTTTGACAAAGACTGGTGGTTAAATAAGTTCATGGAAAGTGTGAAAATACCAGCATTTCAAATACCCTAGGGGGTCTACTTCTCAAAAATATATGGTTTTATGGGGGTAAATTTCATTGACCGGCTTCAGAAATGTCCCAAATAGGACATGGGTGCATGATGACCGATGTGAAAATTCCAAATTGAAAAACTGGAATGCGCTTCCTAAAATTAAGGCCTTTTAGCCCCCAGAGAACCCGACACACCTATACATGGGTGGTATCACTGTACTCAGGAGATGTTGTTGAACACATATTGAGGTGTTTTTTGGCAGTAACACATAACCGGAACTGAGAATCCATGCCTAAATTACAATGTGTGTGAAAAATAACACAAAAAAATGACTACCCAAAAGTTTGACAAAGACTGGTGGTTGAATTAGTGCATGGAAAGTGTTAAAATACCAGCATTTGAAATACCCTAGGGTGTCTACTTTTCAAAAATATATGGTTTGATGGGGGTAAATTCCATTGGCCAGCTTCAGAAATGTCCCAAATAGGACATGGGTGCATGATGACCGATGTGAAAATTCCAAGTTGAAAAACTGGAATGCGCTTCCTAAAATTAAGGCCTTTTAGCCCCCAGAGAACCCGACACACCTATACATGGGTGGTATCACTGTACTCAGGAGATGTTGTTGAACACATATTGAGGTGTTTTTTGGCAGTAACACATAACCGGAACTGAGAATCCATGCCTAAATTACAATGTGTGTGAAAAATAACACAAAAAAATGACTACCCAAAAGTTTGACAAAGACTGGTGGTTGAATTAGTGCATGGAAAGTGTTAAAATACCAGCATTTGAAATACCCTAGGGTGTCTACTTTTCAAAAATATATGGTTTGATGGGGGTAAATTCCATTGGCCAGCTTCAGAAATGTCCCAAATAGGACATGGGTGCATGATGACCGATGTGAAAATTCCAAGTTGAAAAACTGGAATGCGCTTCCTAAAATTAAGGCCTTTTAGCCCCCAGAGAACCCGACACACCTATACATGGGTGGTATCACTGTACTCAGGAGATGTTGTTGAACACATATTGAGGTGTTTTTTGGCAGTAACACATAACCGGAACTGAGAATCCATGCCTAAAGTACAATGTGTGTGAAAAATAACACAAAATAATGACTACCCAAAAGTTTGACAAAGACTGGTGGTTAAATAAGTTCATGGAAAGTGTGAAAATACCAGCATTTCAAATACCCTAGGGGGGTAAATTACATTGGCCGGCTTCAGAAATGTCTTAAATAGAACATGGGTGCATGGGATGTGAAAATGGGAAGTGTAAAAAATGGAATGCGCTTCCTAAAAATAAGGCCTTCTAGCCCCCAGAGAACCCAACACACCTATACATGGGTGGTATCACTGTACTCAGGAGATGTTGTTGAACACATATTGAGGTGTTTTTTGGCAGTAACACATAACAGCAACTGAGAATCCATGCCTAAAGTACAATGTGTGTGAAAAATAACACAAAAAAATGACTACCCAAAAGTTTGACAAAGACTGGTGGTTAAATAAGTTCATGGAAAGTGTGAAAATACCAGCATTTCAAATACCCTAGGGGGTCTACTTCTCAAAAATATATGGTTTTATGGGGGTAAATTTCATTGACCGGCTTCAGAAATGTCCCAAATAGGACATGGGTGCATGATGACCGATGTGAAAATTCCAAGTTGAAAAACTGGAATGCGCTTCCTAAAAATAATGCCTTCTAGCCCCCAGAGAACCCAACACACCTATACATGGGTGGTATCACTGTACTCAGGAGATGTTGTTGAACACATATTGAGGTGTTTTTTGACAGTAACACATAACAGGAACTGAGAATCCATGCCTAAAGTACAATGTGTGTGAAAAATAACACAAAAAAATGACTACCCAAAAGTTTGACAAAGACTGGTGGTTAAATAAGTTCATGGAAAGTGTGAAAATACCAGCATTTCAAATACCCTAGGGGGTCTACTTCTCAAAAATATATGGTTTTATGGGGTAAATTTCATTGACCGGCTTCAGAAATGTCCCAAATAGGACATGGGTGCATGATGACCGATGTGAAAATTCCAAGTTGAAAAACTGGAATGCGCTTCCTAAAAATAAGGCCTTCTAGCCCCCAGAGAACCCAACACACCTATACATGGGTGGTATCACTGTACTCAGGAGATGTTGTTGAACACATATTGAGGTGTTTTTTGGCAGTAACACATAACAGGAACTGAGAATCCATGCCTAAAGTACAATGTGTGTGAAAAATAACACAAAAAAATGACTACCCAAAAGTTTGACAAAGACTGGTGGTTAAATAAGTTCATGGAAAGTGTGAAAATACCAGCATTTCAAATACCCTAGGGGGTCTACTTCTCAAAAATATATGGTTTTATGGGGGTAAATTTCATTGACCGGCTTCAGAAATGTCCCAAATAGGACATGGGTGCATGATGACCGATGTGAAAATTCCAAATTGAAAAACTGGAATGCGCTTCCTAAAATTAAGGCCTTTTAGCCCCCAGAGAACCCGACACACCTATACATGGGTGGTATCACTGTACTCAGGAGATGTTGTTGAACACATATTGAGGTGTTTTTTGGCAGTAACACATAACCGGAACTGAGAATCCATGCCTAAATTACAATGTGTGTGAAAAATAACACAAAAAAATGACTACCCAAAAGTTTGACAAAGACTGGTGGTTGAATTAGTGCATGGAAAGTGTTAAAATACCAGCATTTGAAATACCCTAGGGTGTCTACTTTTCAAAAATATATGGTTTGATGGGGGTAAATTCCATTGGCCAGCTTCAGAAATGTCCCAAATAGGACATGGGTGCATGATGACCGATGTGAAAATTCCAAGTTGAAAAACTGGAATGCGCTTCCTAAAATTAAGGCCTTTTAGCCCCCAGAGAACCCGACACACCTATACATGGGTGGTATCACTGTACTCAGGAGATGTTGTTGAACACATATTGAGGTGTTTTTTGGCAGTAACACATAACCGGAACTGAGAATCCATGCCTAAAGTACAATGTGTGTGAAAAATAACACAAAATAATGACTACCCAAAAGTTTGACAAAGACTGGTGGTTGAATTAGTGCATGGAAAGTGTTAAAATACAAGCATTTGAAATACCCTAGGGTGTCTACTTTTCAAAAATATATGGTTTGATGGGGGTAAATTCCATTGACCAGCTTCAGAAATGTCCCAAATAGGACATGGGTGCATGATGACCGATGTGAAAATTCCAAGTTGAAAAACTGGAATGCGCTTCCTAAAATTAAGGCCTTTTAGCCCCCAGAGAACCCGACACACCTATACATGGGTGGTATCACTGTACTCAGGAGATGTTGTTGAACACATATTGAGGTGTTTTTTGGCAGTAACACATAACAGGATCTGAGAATCCATGCCTAAAGTACAATGTGTGTGAAAAATAACACAAAATAATGACTACCCAAAAGTTTGACAAAGACTGGTGGTTGAATTAGTGCATGGAAAGTGTTAAAATACAAACATTTGAAATACCCTAGGGTGTCTAATTTTCAAAAATATATGGTTTGATGGGGGTAAATTCCATTGACCAGCTTCAGAAATGTCCCAAATAGGACATGGGTGCATGATGACCAATGTGAAAATTCCAAGTTGAAAAACTGGAATGCGCTCCCTAAAAATAAGAGCTTTTAGCCCCCTGAGAACCCGACACACCTATACATGGGTGGTATCACTGTACCCAGGAGATGCTGCTGAAGACATATGAGGGTGTTATTTGGCAGTAACCCTTAATATTATCAGTAAATGTATTCTTAAATTGCTATTTTGTCAAAAAATCTAATTTTTTTTTTCCCCCCCAAACTTTGGCATAGATTGGTGGTAAAATGGTTGCATGAAAAAAGTCAAAATACCCCAAGTTTAATACCTTAGGTTGTCTTCTTTTAAAAAATATATACATTTGAAGGGTTATTCAGGGATTCATGACAGATATTGGTGTTACAATGTAACTATCGCCAATTTTGAAAAAACATGGTTTTGAAATAGCAAAGTGCTACTTGTACTTATTGCCCTATAACTTGCAAAAAAAGCAAAGAACATGTAAACATTGGGTATTTATAAACCCAGGACAAAATTTAGAAACTGTTTAGCATTGGTATTTTATGGTGGTTGTAGATGTGTAAGAGATTTTGGGGCTCAAAGTTAGAAAAAGTGCATTTTTTTTCATTTTTTCCTCATATTTTATATTTTTTTTTATAGTAAATTATAAGATATGATGAAAATAATCATATCTTTAGAAAGTCCATTTAATGGCGAGAAAAACAGTATATAATATGTGTGGGTACAGTAAATGAGTAAGAGGAAAAACAGAATTTATGCTTACCTGATAAATTACTTTCTCCAACGGTGTGTCCGGTCCACGGCGTCATCCTTACTTGTGGGATATTCTCTTCCCCAACAGGAAATGGCAAAGAGTCCCAGCAAAGCTGGTCACATGATCCCTCCTAGGCTCCGCCCACCCCAGTCATTCGACCGACGGACAGGAGGAAATATATATAGGAGAAATCATATGATACTGTGGTGACTGTAGTTAGAGAAAATAATTCATCAGACCTGATTAAAAAAACCAGGGCGGGCCGTGGACCGGACACACCGTTGGAGAAAGTAATTTATCAGGTAAGCATAAATTCTGTTTTCTCCAACATTGGTGTGTCCGGTCCACGGCGTCATCCTTACTTGTGGGAACCAATACCAAAGCTTTAGGACACGGATGAAGGAAGGGAGCAAATCAGGTCACCTAAACGGAAGGCACCACAGCTTGCAAAACCTTTCTCCCCAAAATAGCCTCCGAAGAAGCAAAAGTATCAAATTTGTAAAATTTGGCAAAAGTGTGCAGTGAAGACCAAGTCGCTGCCTTACATATCTGATCAACAGAAGCCTCGTTCTTGAAGGCCCATGTGGAAGCCACAGCCCTAGTGGAGTGAGCTGTGATTCGTTCAGGAGGCTGCCGTCCGGCAGTCTCATAAGCCAAACGGATAATGTTTTTAAGCCAAAAGGAAAGAGAGGTGGAAGTCGCTTTTTGACCTCTCCTTTTACCAGAATAAACAACGATGATGATGTTTGTCTGAAATCTTTAGTAACCTCTAAATAGAATTTTAGAGCACGGACAACATCCAAATTGTGTAACAAACGCTCCTTCTTTGAAACTGGATTCGGACACAAAGAAGGTACAACTATCTCCTGGTTAATATTTTTGTTAGAAACAACTTTAGGAAGAAAACCAGGCTTAGTACGCAAAACCACCTTATCTGCATGGAACACCAGATAAGGAGGAGAACACTGCAGAGCAGATAACTCTGAAACTCTTCTAGCAGAAGAGATTGCAACCAAAAACAAAACTTTCCAAGATAGTAACTTAATATCTACGGAATGTAAGGGTTCAAACGGAACCCCTTGAAGAACTGAAAGAACTAGATTTAAACTCCAGGGAGGAGTCAAAGGTCTGTAAACAGGCTTGATCCTAACCAGAGCCTGAACAAATGCTTGAACATCTGGCATAGCTGCCAGTCGTTTGTGTAGTAAGACAGATAAAGCTGAAATCTGTCCCTTTAGAGAACTTGCAGATAATCCTTTCTCCAAACCTTCTTGTAGAAAGGATAGAATCTTAGGAATCTTTATCTTGTTCCATGGCAATCCTTTGGATTCACACCAACAGATATATTTTTTCCATATTTTATGGTAAATTTTTCTAGTTACAGGCTTTCTAGCCTGAATCTGAGTATCTATTACAAAATCTGAAAACCCACGCTTTGATAAAATCAAGCGTTCAATCTCCAAGCCGTCAGCTGGAGAGAAACCAGATTCGGATGTTCGAATGGACCTTGAACAAGAAGGTCCTGTCTCAAAGGTAGCTTCCATGGTGGAGCCGATGACATATTCACCAGGTCTGCATACCAAGTCCTGCGTGGCCACGCAGGAGCTATCAAGATCACCGAAGCCCTCTCCTGATTGATCCTGGCTACCAGCCTGGGAATGAGAGGAAACGGTGGGAATACATAAGCTAGGTTGAAGGTCCAAGGTGCTACTAGTGCATCTACTAGAGTCGCCTTGGGATCCCTGGATCTGGACCCGTAGCAAGGAACCTTGAAGTTCTGACGAGACGCCATCAGATCCATGTCTGGAATGCCCTATAATTGAGTTATTTGGGCAAAGATTTCCGGATGGAGTTCCCACTCCCCCAGATGGAATGTCTGACGACTCAGAAAATCCGCTTCCCAATTTTCCACTCCTGGGATGTGGATCGCAGACAAGTGGCAGGAGTGATCCTCCGCCCATTGAATTATTTTGGTCACTTCTTCCTTCGCCAGGGAACTCCTTGTTCCCCCCTGATGATTGATATATGCAACAGTCGTCATGTTGTCTGATTGAAACCTTATGAATTTGGCCTTTGCTAGTTGAGGCCAAGCTTTGAGAGCATTGAATATCGCTCTCAGTTCCAGAATGTTTATCGGGAGAAGAGATTCTTCCCGAGACCATAGACCCTGAGCTTTCAGGGATTCCCAGACCGCGCCCCAGCCCACCAGGCTGGCGTCGGTCGTGACAATGACCCACTCTGGTCTGCGGAAGCTCATTCCCTGGGACAGATTGTCCAGGGTCAGCCACCAACGGAGTGAATCTCTGGTCTTTTGATCTACTTGAATCGTCAGAGACAAGTCTGTATAATCCCCATTCCACTGTCTGAGCATGCACAGTTGTAATGGTCTTAGATGAATTTGTGCAAAAGGAACTATGTCCATTGTTGCAACCATCAATCCTATTACTTCCATGCACTGCGCTATGGAAGGACGAAGAACAGAATGAAGTACTTGACAAGAGCTTAGAATTTTTGATTTTCTGACCTCTGTCAGAAAAATCCTCATTTCTAAGGAATCTATTATTGTTCCCAAGAAGGGAACTCTTGTTGACGGGGACAGAGAACTTTTTTCTTTGTTCACCTTCCATCCATGAGATCTGAGAAAGGCTAGGACGATGTCCGTATGAGCCTTTGCTTTTGACAGAGACGACGCTTGAATCAGGATGTTGTCCAAGTAAGGTACTACTGCAATGCCCCTTGGTCTTAGAACCGCTAGAAGGGACCCTAGTACCTTTGTGAAAATCCTTGGAGCAGTGGCTAATCCGAATGGAAGTGCCACAAACTGGTAATGCTTGTCCAGAAAAGCGAACCTTAGGCACTGATGATGTTCCTTGTGGATAGGAATATGTAGGTACGCATCCTTTAAATCCACGGTAGTCATAAATTGATTTTCCTGGATAGTAGGTAGGATCGTTCGAATAGTTTCCATTTTGAACGATGGTACCCTGAGAAATTTGTTTAGGATCTTCAGATCCAAAATTGGTCTGAATGTTCCCTCTTTTTTGGGAACTATGAACAGGTTGGAATAAAAACCCATCCCTTGTTCTCTTATTGGAACTGGATGAATCACTCCCATCTTTAACAGGTCTTCTACACAATGTAAGAATGCCTGTCTTTTTATTTGGTTTGAAGATAATTGAGACCTGTGGAACCTTCCCCTTGGGGGTAGTTCCTTGAATTCCAGGAGATAACCTTGAGAAACTATTTCTAGCGCCCAAGGATCCTGAACATCTCTTGCCCAAGCCTGAGCAAAGAGAGAAAGTCTGCCCCCCACCAGATCCGGTCCCGCATCGGGGGCTATCCCTTCATGCTGTTTTGGTAGCAGTGGTAGGCTTCTTGGCCTGCTTACCCTTGTTCCAGCCTTGCTTTGTTTTCCAGGCTGGTTTGGGTTGTGAAGTATTACCCTCTTGCTTAGAGGATGTAGAATTAGAGGCTGGTCCGTTTCTGCGAAAGGGACGAAAATTAGGCTTATTTTTAGCCTTAAAAGACCTATCCTGTGGGAGGGCGTGGCCCTTTCCCCCAGTGATGTCTGAAATAATCTCTTTCAAATCAGGTCCAAATAATGTTTTACCCTTGAAAGGAATGTTAAGCAATTTTGTCTTGGAAGACACATCCGCTGACCAAGACTTTAGCCAAAGCGCTCTGCGCGCCACGATAGCAAACCCTGAATTTTTCGCCGCTAATCTAGCTAATTGCAAAGCGGCATCTAAAATAAAAGAGTTAGCCAATTTAAGTGCTTGAACTCTGTCCATAACCTCCTCATACGAAGATTCTTTATTGAGCGACTTTTCTAGTTCCTCGAACCAGAAACACGCTGCCGTAGTGACAGGAACAATGCATGAAATTGGTTGTAGAAGGTAACCTTGCTGAACAAAAATCTTTTTAAGCAAACCCTCTAATTTTTTATCCATAGGATCTTTGAAAGCACAACTATCTTCGATAGGAATAGTAGTGCGTTTGTTTAGAGTAGACACCGCCCCCTCGACCTTGGGGACTGTCTGCCATAAGTCCTTTCTGGGGTCGACTATAGGAAATAATTTCTTAAATATAGGGGGGGGGGACAAAAGGTATGCCGGGCCTTTCCCACTCTTTATTTACTATGTCCGCCACCCGCTTGGGTATAGGAAAAGCGTCGGGGGGCACCGGAACCTCTAGGAACTTGTCCATCTTACATAACTTCTCTGGAATGACCAAATTGTCACAATCATCCAGAGTAGATAATACCTCCTTAAGCAGTGCGCGGAGATGTTCTAATTTAAATTTAAATGTCACAACATCAGGTTCAGCTTGATGAGAAATCTTTCCTGAATCTGAAATTTCTCCCTCAGACAAAACCTCCCTCATGGCCCCTTCAGATTGGTGTGAGGGTATGACAGAACAATTATCATCAGCGTCCTCTTGCTCTTCAGTGTTTAAAACAGAGCAATCGCGCTTTCTCTGATAAGTAGGCATTTTGGATAAAAGATTTGCTATAGAGTTATCCATTACAGCCGTTAATTGTTGCATGGTAATAAGTATTGGTGCACTAGATGTACTAGGGGCCTCCTGTGTGGGCATAACTGGTGTAGACACAGTAGGGGATGATGTAGTATCATGTTTACTCCCCTCATTTGAGGAATCATCTTGGGCAATATCATTATCTGTGGCATTACTGTCCTTACTTTGTTTGGACACTATGGCACAATTATCACATAAATTTAAATGGGGAGACACATTGGCTTTCATACATATAGAACATAGCTTATTTGATGGTACAGACATGTTAAACAGGCTTAAACTTGTCAACAAAGCACAAAAAACGTTTTAAAATAAAACCGTTACTGTCACTTTAAATTTCAAACTGAAAACACTTTATTACTGAATATGTGAAAAAGTATGAAGGAATTGTTCAAAATTCACCAAAATTTCACCACAGTGTCTTAAAGCATTAAAAGTATTGCACACCAAATTTCAGAGCTTTAACCCTTAAAATAACGGAACCGGAGCCGTTTTTACATTTAACCCCTATACAATCCCAGCTATATGCTTTGCTGAGACCCAACCAAGCCCAGAGGGGAATACGATACCAAATGATGTCTTCTATAAGCTTTTTCAGTGATTCTTAGCTCCTCACACATGCATCTGCATGCCTTGCTCTCCAAAAACAACTGCGCATTAGTGGCGCGAAAATGAGGCTCTGTCTATAACTAGAAAAGGCCCCCATCTGAAAAAGGTGTCCAACACAGTGCCTGCCGTTTTTCTAAACAATCCCCAAGATTATAATAACCATTATTAGTTAGAATCTGCATAATATGCCTAGTAAAGCAATCGTTTTATCCCAGAAAAATGTCTACCAGTTTTTGAAGCCCTTTTTGAAGCCCTTTATTCTTTTATGTTTAACTAAGAAAATGGCTTACCGGTCCCCATGAGGGGAAATGACAGCCTTCCAGCATTACATGGTCTTGTTAGAAATATGGCTAGTCATACCTTGAGCAGAAAGGTCTGCTAACTGTTTCCCCCAACTGAAGTTACTTCATCTCAACAGTCCTGTGTGGAAACAGCAATCGATTTTAGTAACTGTCTGCTAAAATCATCTTCCTCTTACAAACAGAAATCTTCATCCTTTTTCTGTTTCAGAGTAAATAGTACATACCAGCACTATTTTAAAATAACAAACACTTGATAGAAGAATAAAAACTACATTTAAACACCAAAAAAAACTCTTAACCATCTCCGTGGAGATGTTGCCTGTGCAACGGCAAAGAGAATGACTGGGGTGGGCGGAGCCTAGGAGGGATCATGTGACCAGCTTTGCTGGGACTCTTTGCCATTTCCTGTTGGGGAAGAGAATATCCCACAAGTAAGGATGACGCCGTGGACCGGACACACCAATGTTGGAGAAATTACAGTTAAACACAAACATCACAGAAATGCAAAAATAGCCTTGGTCCCAGATGGTCAACAAATTGAAAAGTGGTCTGGTCACTAAGGGGTTAAACTGCTAGATACAACTACAGTAGCAGGGTTACTGCTCATTATGCTCTTTTGTCAGCTGTACCTTGCCCTTTGGATTAGTTTACACAATAGTAACCAAAAAGATAATGGAATGCAGGCAGGAGGAGGAAAAATATATCATTTATCATGATGCCTAGCAACCCTGGTACTGTACATGGTTTAGGTAATTTGCAGCATTTTGAAGGAAATGTTGGTTACATAGTCTGGTTTTTGGCATTTCCATGGAGTGTGTGATTAGCATATTTTTTTCACTTAAACTTGAGATATTGCACAGCAAAAGCAAACAAAAAAATTATTGAATTGTGAATTGCAAATTGTTTTGCAAGTGTTTCATGTCCCTTTAAATAACTGGAAAATAAGATAAAATAAACCATGACTGTGTAGTTCAAAGTTTTGTCAATACATGCAACTACACTATATTTTGGTCAAAATTAAAGAAGAGCTAAAAAATGTTAGCACTATGATGTGTTAACATCACTTGAGCGCAGTCACTTGAGTGCACAGCCGACAGAGGGCTCGCTTCCATTGAGTCGTAATTCGGTTTGCGTGCACTAGCAAACCGATAAATATGCTGTCGGAAGCAATATCGTTTATCGACTGTTTCCAATGACGCGTTATACCTCAATATTGGCAGCCGGACTTCGGCTGCCGAAAAGATCTTCGCGTCCCATAGAAAGTAATAGAAGCCGTTAATCGATAAATTATACCAGGTTTCCAATGAAAGCGCTAACCGTTAATACACTGTCGGAGGCTGTCGATACATTGAGAAATATTACCCCCAGCTCAACTAGGTGTAAAGGAGGAAAAAGAGCTTTTTGAGGCCTGTTTCTCATTGAAATTGCAAATCCAAAAGAAATTATGAGTGTTTCAATGTACAAATAACATTATATATGCTACATTTATTGTTCCTATGTATAGGAATATTTGCACCCATGTTGTCATAGAAATATCAATATGTATGTACATATAAAAATATATGCAAGCACCACAATTATAGAGCGACCTCCCGCACACTTTCAAACCTTCCCCATGCCTAATATCCTTTAAAAGATCTCTCTCTACATATCTCAAAACAGAATGCACCTGTCATTGTTGATTATATATTTCCTACCTGTTCTATGTTAAATTTTTGGGCATATGTATTATTATTGTTTTTTTATTTTATTGTACCCATTGTATAAATGCAATGTTTTGTGTACCCAGGACATACTTGAAAACTATAGAAATCTCAATGTATCTTTCCTGGTAAAATATTATAAAAATAAATAAAATATCTACCTATTCAAAATGAAACCTTTGCCCAGGGATGCTATATATAATCTCAATACATATAGAAAACTAATTCAAAGGAAATAAGTTGTTTATCATGAAGATGAGTTTTATTATTACAGATTTACCCTCATTCAAATGTAATTTTCAATGTGAAAATCATATTTATTCAATACAAAACGATGACACATTAAAGTTATAATGTGTCATAGTACTAATATTTATAAAATATATGTAATGTCATGTCTGCTAAAGCAGATAATACATTTGCAATATTTAGACTATTAACCAAAATACATACGTGCTTAATATTACATACTTCAAGAGATATGAAGTATTGTCTTTAATATGGAGTTATTGAAACAATTTAAAAGTGCATTGTGCATTGGTCCCAGGGAGAGTCTGTGTCTGTTCATATGATGTCAATTAAAATGTATTAATCACCTCTATATCATGGCAATCACATATATGTTGTGTATACATCAGTGTTTAAATATCATAGAGATACATTTATCTAATTATTCTAAATATTGAATAATAATCTTGACAAAAAGGAGTGCATTAGTCATGATAGGTATTAGTCATGATAGGTATATATTTCATATATTACATTCCACATAGGACTATAAGAATGAATGCAAGGTATTTGGCCATATCAACAGGAAGGAGTATTTACTTTTCAACTCTTCTATAACTGTATAACCCTTATTAGCTTCATCTGAAGGAGCAAACAACATATGCTTGTGGAATATAAATCATAACATTTAAACATGTCACGTTGACTAATGTTAGATAGCATATACTGTATAAATTTCAGACACGTATCCCCAAGTATTCTTAAACGGCATAATATCCTCAATAAAAGGACACATACATTTATTAACAATGTACACCTGCATATTAATTGACATCATGTGAAATAAAAATGAATAAAGCTGTTAATTTTTAGCAGATAAACAGCTATTGGAATAATATTAAGATATATGTTCAAATTTGGATTAGAAAAATGGATGCATATTTATGAGATGAAAATCGCACTTAAACAAGTGGATTAGTGCAAAAATTAGATATGATATATCTTAAAAAAATAATATTAATTAATTCTTGCGGCGGGATTTTGCCTTTGGAGGAGAGGTACTTAGGGGGGAAGTGTGGCGTCTTGTGCGACGCCCACCAGCTAAATGTGAGGCTAATAAACGGGATTCAGGGTCCTGCAGGGAGATGACAGAGCATGCAAGTGAGGATGGAGTTTGGGGCCTATCCGCGAGCCTCTCCACTGCCTCTGCCAGGCGGACGAGTGAGGCATAATGGATGTCCATTTGGCTCTGTATCCTCCTGAAAGCCTGCTGCTTCTGGAGCCTGGACAGCCTAAGCTCTCTATGTAGGAGCCTCAGTAGATCATCCTGCTGGGACTGTGCCGGATCCTGTTGTACAGTTGGTGTCTCAGAAACCAATAATTGGCTGGTTCCAGGGCTGTCTCTCCATATTGGTGACTGGGAGGTTGTCTGTGATGGCACTGTTGGCAATACATTGGTGGGTGCAGTGGGTGGTGGTGTGGATTCCTGTTGTGCCATAGGAGTGGGAGGCATATAGTACAGATTATGCAGATCTGTATGCTGCTGTGGTGGGTGCATCATCTGCTGCTAAGGATGATGATGTCGTGGTGGGTGCATCATCTGCTGCTGAGGAGGACGTTGTGGTGGGTGCATCATCTGCTGCTGAGGAGAATGTTGTGGGGGGTGCATCATCTGCTGCTGAGGAGGATGTTGTGGGGGATGCATCATCTGCTGCTGAGGAGGATGTTGTGGGGGATGCATCATCTGCTGCGGTGGGTGCAGCTGTGGGGGCTGTGCCATTTGTTGCTGTGAAGTATGCATGAACTGCCAGTGTTGAGGAGGATGAATCTGCTGGGGTTCAGAACCCAGAACATGAAATGTTGTCTCCGAGGTAGATGGAGAAGGGCCTGATACATCCTCCACCTCATATGCCCTAGGCTGCTGCATATCACCTTCTAAGAGGCTGATATAGGAGGTAGTGTCGCCATAGATATCCTCATCCTCACACACACACATACACACACACACACACACATACACATACACACATACACACATACACATACACACACACACATACACATACACACACACACATACACACACACACACATATAGTGTGTTTGGGATAAAATCCAAGCATATATGACCATAACTGATGAATCTTTATAGACTGTGTCTTAAAGGAACATTGTTAAAGGGACACTGTACCCAAATATTTTCTTTTGTGCTTCAGATAGAGCATGCAATTTTAAGCAACTTTCTAATTTACTCCTATTTTCAAATGTTCTTTATTCTCTTGGTATCTTTATTTTAAATGCAAGAATGTAAGTTTAGATGGCGGCCCATTTTTGGTGAACAAACTAGGTTGTCCTTGCTGATTGGTGGATAAATGCATCCACCAATCAAAAACTGCTGTCCAGAGTCCTGAACCTAGAAAAAAGCTTACATGCCTTCTTTTTCATATAAAGATAGCAAGAGAACGAAGAAAAATTGATAATAGGAGTAAATTAGAAAGTTGCTTAAAATTGCATGCTGTATCTGAATCACAAAAGAAAAAAATTGGGTACAGTGTCCCTTTAAGGACAATGACACATGATTTATATGAAATGCTTAATATTCTTGGATATTATATTATCAATATTCTTGCTTGTCTGAGCAGATATACAATACAGAGTGCTTGCTGAACATATTAAATACAACTATGTAAATTTAGATTCATAGCTAAACACAGATGGGTATTTATGATATACAACATATATACATCACATATATGGTTATATTTAATATTGAATATTCACCTTCATACACCTCTTCAGGTGGCACAGAGGTGTCCATTGTCCCCTTACATCCGTGAACAGATTCATCCAAGATGACATTGGACAGCATCTCCTCCCATGACCTTAGGTGTATTCTCTTGCTAGGACCACCACCTGTCCCACGTGCATATTTGGCCTGCTGTCCCAGCTTCGTTTTTGTTTCTCGCCTGCAATCATGATATCGATGTTATATACTAGCAGTAGAACGATTACGTCCTAAGCAGCTGACTGCCACTCGAATCTCCTCCCACAGCTTATTCCGGACACCCGCCCTCAGGTTAGGGTTCTCCAGCTGAGCTGCCCTCTCCAAGTAGGCCTCAACAAGAGCCTCCTTCTCCTCCTCCTCAGAGTACCTCTCCTCTCTTAGCCTGCCCTTCACACCTGAAGGGCCAGCAGACACAGACTCTCCCTCCTGTGACTGGGGACCAGCCCTCTCTCCCTCCTCTGTCCCTGCAGGCTGTGACAGGCTACCACTAGCCCCACTCCCACTTGCCACAGTCTGCCCCACTTTCCCTTTTCTTTTTGTGCCTAGCTGAGGCTGACTCCTCCTCACTCCTCCCACCTCCACTCCTCTTCCACCCTCTCTCCTTCCCTCCTCTGCCAGTGTTTGAGGAAGGACAAATCCTCCACCCAAACCTCGGCCCCTAGTCCTGCCCATACTACTCCCTACTTTCCCCCTCCCCCTCCCTCTATCCACCCTCTCCACTGCCCTCCCCCTAGCCACCCCCTTCCCAACTCCACTAGGCCTATCCATCGCTTTCTCCTTCCTCCCTAACTCTAACCTAACACTAAAGTCCCTAGCTTACCTAACTACACTAATTCACCTAACTAAACCCTAAATTAAATATCCCCAAAATTAACTACCTAACCTATCTAGACCCTAACTATCTCTATTCTATATCTCTCAAAATAAAAATAAAATGTGGGGGTGAAAATAAACAAAGGGATGTAAATGAAAAAAAGATAAAAAAGAGGATTATGACAAAATTATCAAAAAATAATAAGGGATGCAAATGAAGAAAGGGGTGGGCTATATAGTCAAATGAAACAAAAAATATGGGATGTTAAAAAAAAAAAAGGATGGGCAAAATATATATATACTGTATATATATAAAAAAAAAGTTATATAGTGGGGAAGGGAAGGGTAGTCAAAGGGGGGGTGGGAAGTGGGATAAGGGGGTTAATGAAAGAATTAATAAAGGAAGATGGGGATATGGGGGGTTAATGAAATAAAAAAAAAATGTGAATGTGTTTGTATCAAATAAAATTGTGTGTGTGTGTGTCTGTGTGTATAAACTAACGTGTGTTAATTAACTAATGTATGTATGTGTGTGTGTGTGTGTGTGTTCCTAATATTATATGAGGCCTACAATAAGAATATATGAAAATAAAATATCAAACTCTCCACTAACTCTCAAACAACTCTCAAAAACCCAAAACTCCTACCAACGCAACTAGCTCCCCGTGTCTTTCTCTCTAGAGGCGATCACAGGTAAAGAGCGCAGGCGCAAACCGTTATTCTTATAGACAGAGGTCGGGTTACCATGGCAATGCACTTGTTATGGCGCGCTTTTCGACAAATCCGACATCGGTTGGCAACGCAAACTTACGTACGGCCAAAAAGAGCAACTGCGCGCAACACGCTAATCTTTTCAATGGAAACCTGGTACTAAAATGGAGCCGTAAATTATTTTTAGCTGTCGTCTGCTTCGGTAGCTTACGTCTCCATTTTTAACGACTCAATGGAAGTGAGCCCAGAGTGCTAACAATTCACTCAAGTTAATGTAGTTCTGTGCTATGAAATGCAAGTAAATTGACTTTATGCACACACACACACACACACACATACACACACATATATACATACACATACATACACACACACACACACATACACACACATATACACATACACATATGCATACACACACACACATATATATATACAGTATATACACACATACATGCTCACACACACATACTGTATATACATACACACACACACATATATATATATACAGTATCTCACAAAAGTGAGTATACCCCTCACATTTTTGTAAATATTTTATTATATCTTTTCATATGACAACACTGAAGAAAAGACACTTTGCTACAATGTAAAGTAGTTAGTGTACAGCCTGTATAACAGTGTAAATTTGCTGTCCCCTCAAAATAACTCAACACACAACCATTAATGCCTAAACCGTTGGCAACAAAAGTGAGTACACCCCTAAGTGAAAATGTCCAAATTGGGCTGAAAGTGTCAATATTTTGTGTGGCCACCATTATTTTCCAGCACTGCCTTAACCCTCTTGGGAATGTAGTTCACCCGAGCTTCACAGGTTGCCACTGGAGTCCTCTTCCACTCCTCCATGATTACATCACAGAGTTGGTGGATGTTAGAGACCTTGCGCTCCCCCACCTTCCATTTGAGGATGCCTCACAGATGCTCAATAGGGTTTATGTCTGGAGACATGCTTGACCAGTCCATCACCTTTACCCTCAGCTTCTTTAGCAAGGCAGTGGTCGCCTTGGAGGTGTGTTTTGGGTCGTTATTATGTGTGAATACTGCCCTGCGGCCCAATCTCCAAAAGGGAGGGGATCATGCTCTGCTTCAGTATGTCACAGTACATGTTGGCATTCATGGTTCCCTCAATGAACTGTAGCTCCCCAGTGCTGGCAGCACTCATGCAGACCCAGACCACAACACTCCCACCACCATGCTTGACTGTAGGTAAGACACACTTGTCTTCGTACTCCTCACCTGGTTGCCGCCACACACGCTTGACACCATCTGAACCAGATATGTTTATCTTGGTCTTATCGGACCACAGGACATGGTTCCAGTAATCCATGTCTTTAGTTTGCTTGTCTTCAGCAAACTGTTTGCAGGCTTTCTTGTGCATCATCTTTAGAAGAGGCTTCCTTCTGGGATGACAGCCATGCAGACTAATTTGATGCAGCGTGCGGCGTATGGTCTGAGCACTGACAGACTGACCCCCCACCCCTTCAACCTCTGCAGCAATGCTATTTCCATGACCTCTTCAACCTCTGCAGCAATTTGCTATTTCCCAAAGACAACCTCTGGATATGATGCTGAGCACATGCACTCAACTTCTTTGGTCATCCATGGCAAAGCCTGTTCTGAGTGGAACCTGTCCTGTGAAACTGCTGTATGGTCTTGCTCACCGTACTGCAGCACAGTTTCAGGGTCTTGGCAATCTTCTTATAGCCTAGGCCATCTTTATGTAGAGCAGCAATTCTTTTTTTCAGATGCTCAGAGAGTTCTTTGACATGAGGTGCCATGTTGATCTTCTAGTGACCAGTATGAAAGAGTGTGAGAGTGATAACACCAAATTTTACACACCTGCTCCCCGTTCACATCTGAGGCCTTGTAACACTAACGAGTCACATAACACCGGGGAGGGAAAATGGCTAATTGGGCCCAATTTGGACATGTCCACTTAAGGGTGTACTCACTTTTGTTGCCAACGGTTTAGACATTAATGGCTGTGTGCTGAGTTATTTTGAGGGGACAGCAAATTTTCACTGTTATGCAGGCTCACAGTACATTCCCTACTTTACATTGTAGCAGTGTCATTTCTTCAGTGTTGTCACATGAAAAGATATAATACAATATTTACAAACATGTGAGGGTGTACTCACTTTTGTGAGATACTGTATATATATATATATAAATCCCAAAAGTCTCTGCTCTCTCACTGCCAGGTAGTGAACGACCAGGGTGCTTAGTCAGGATTAAATTTCAATAGTAAAACATATAAACTGGATTTGTGAAAAAAATAGATTTATTTTGTTATATCATAGTTACGTTTTGGGATCCACAGACCCTTGGGTTGTTTGGTCTGAGGGAGGGGTCTGTGGATACCGAAACGTCACTATGATATAACAAAATAAATCTATTTTATTTTTTCACAAATCCAGTGAGTGCAGACTATGGGGCCGATTTATCAAGCTCAGGTTTTGCTTGATGCCCCTGTTTCTGCGCGAGCCTTCAGGCCTGCCGGAAACAGAAGTTATGAAGCAGCGGTCTAAAGACCATTGCTCCATAACTTGTCCGCCTGGTCTGAGGCCACGGACAGAAATCAACCAGATCGAATACAATCGGGTTGATTGACACCCCCACCTAGCGGCATTGCAGGAGGCGACACAAGAACTGCTGGTGCAATGATAAATGGTGCAATGATAAATGCCGACAGCATATGCTTTTGGCATATATTGATGTGCAGCGGACATAATACGCTACATTGTATCATATCCGCTCGCACTATGATAAATCTACCCCTATATGTTGTACTATATATATATATATATATATATATATATATATATACACACACATATATGCGCACTCACATACACAAACATACACACACATATATACATACACAAATACACACACACCTACACACAGATATACATACATACACATAATTTTCGCTCTAAGAAACTGACCAAAACAGTATCTAATTCATGAACTGCAGAGCTGCTATCATTTGTTATGGTGCATAAACATGTTGCCTAGAATTTTTAAAGTTTAAAATAGTTGTTAAATTATTGTTAAAAAAATACTTTCTTTCAAAAATAGTTTTAGTCTGATTTGTCGTTATCAGGTATAATTAAACATCACAAATTTATATTTGTAAAATTCATTCATTTTTTTCATTGATCTTGTTTCACATAAATAATGTAACACGTCATTATATACATAAAATAATCATGATGATTTCTTATATATATTATAGCATTAATAATGAGAAGATCCACTTTGTTCCAAGGACAGTTTTGCTGCTTATTCTAATGACTTATTCAGCAAATTTCAAGATACATTGCGACCCTTGTCCAAAGTATCCTGCAATAAGTAAGAACCTTATGACACCAATTTTCTTAGTGGAGATTTATTAGTCTCAATGCCAATTTAGGCTAACCTTCAAACCAATTCTTCTTTTCATTAATCTATCAGTGTAAATTGAAAACATCAATACAGAGATTTTGATCAAGGTTATCTCTGCTTACTCATATTAAATCAATTAATTCTGTTATACATTACCTTATATTTCAAGATCACATGTGAGTGAGTGATATAAGGAAACACATATGAAAAATGAACCTTAGAAATAAAAGCAAATGGCTGAAAGTTGTGTTTTATTGCTATAATTCATTTTACCTTGAGTAATGCTACTATTAGTTGAACCAACATTTATTGATATTTTTTCTGGTAACATTTAGTAACACCAAAGAAATCAATTTATAATTGTCTGCTCAATATTTTGGACCAATAATAGAAATGGACTGCTATTAAGCAAATTGAATTTAAACTAAATCTTCATGGCTCAGTGAGTTGTGCATATTTTCTTCGGGTCTAGAAAATGTAATGCTCATGTGAGATTAATTATTTCAGATGATTTAAAATGTGGTACACAATGCAGCAGTGTAGCCAGTAAGGCCAGTCAAATATTTGGTTGCACTGGAAGAGGTATTAGTAGCAGAAATAGCAAGGCTCTTATGCCACTTTACAGATCATTAGTTAGACCAAATCTGGAATACTGTGTACAGTTCTAGAGACCATATCTTCAGAAAGATATAAATAAACTAGAAGCGGTCAAAAGGAGGGCTACTAAAATGGCACATGGTCTAAAATATAAAACGTACAAAGAAAGACTCTATGATCTAAATTATGTATAGTTTAGAGGATAGAAGGGAAAGAGGTGACATGATAGAAACCTTCAAATATATGAAGGGACTTAATCAAATAGAATCTTAAAGTATTTTTCACAAAAAAATAAATGCCAATACAAGGGGTCACAATCTAAAGTTAGAGGGTAGCAGATTCAGGAGAAATTTAATGAAGCATTTTATTTACAGAAAGTGTGGTGGATTCATGGAATAAACTTCCATTTTAGGTGGTAAACACAAAGACTGTAAAGGAATTCAAAAATGCCTGGGACATGCAAAAGGCTATTCTAAGGAAAAAGTAACATGTAATATGGGTAGACTTGATGGGCCTTTTTGGTTCTTATCTACCGTCAAATTCTATGTTTCTATTAATGAATATAGAGTAAAAAACATGTTTTAAATGTTCATACATTTACAATGAGGAAAAAAAAATACTCTCCATTGCATCACTTCATGAAATATAAATAGCAATTTGCCAAAGTATTTGCAGTCACCTATTTATTTATTATCAGGTATTTGTAGAGCGCCAACAGGTTCCGTAGCGCTATGAACATAGGTAGTATATAAAAACAATTACAGGGATCAAATTGGGAGAGAGGGTCCTGCCGAGAGTTGCACTGTTGTAGTCGGCTCTTATGAAGGTGAACTACAAACAGCTGGCCTCATAGGATTACATGCTATGGGGTTTTAGGGGATAGCAGTGGAGATAGGAAGGTTAGTGTAGGTTGTAAGCGTCCCTGAATAGTAGTCTTCAGGGAGCACTTGAAGCTTTTAAAACTAGGGGAGATTCTTGTGGAGCGAGGCAGAGAGTTCCATAAGATGGGAGCCAATCTGGAGTAATCTTGTAGACGGGAATGTGAGAAGGTAACAAGAGAGGAGGAGAGTAGGAGATCATGAGCTGAGCGAAGGGTATGGGATGGAGAGTATCTGGAGACAAGCAGTCCAATTGAGGACTTTGTGTGTCAGAGTGAGAATTATGAAGTTTCTAACCCTATGTAGTATTAAATAATTGTTAAGAGTTAATGATTCAATTATTTTATCAACCATTGATGAAAGCCATATATGTATGTTAATCAACAGATTGTTCAACATTTATCTTATTAAAGAATTGTTAAGATGTAATGATTTAAATAAAATTACAACCTTTATTATTATCGGTTATTTGTAGAGTGCCAACAGATTCCGCAGCGCTATAAACAAAGGCGGAATACAACAAAACAATTATAGGGATCAAATGGGTAGAGGGCCCTGCCAAGAGTTGCACTGTTGTAGTCAGCTCTTAAGAAGGTGATCTACAAACAGCTGGACTCTTAGGCTTACATGCTAAGGGGGTTCAGGGGATAGCAATGGAGGAGAGGAACTGGTATAAAGAAAGGTTAGCGTAGGTTGTATGCATCCTTGAAGAGTAGAGTCTTTAGGGAGCACTTGAAGCTTTTAAAACTAGAAGAGAATCTTGTGGAGCGAGGCAGAGAGTTCCACAAGATGGGAGCCAGTCTGGAGAAGTCCTGTAAACGGGAGTGTGATGAGGTGACAAGAGAGGAGGAGAGTAGGAGGTCATGAGCAGAGCGAAGGGGACGGGAAGGAGAGTATCTGGAGACAAGATCTGAGATATAGGGGGGAGCAGTGCAGTTGAGGGCTTTGTATGTCAGAGTGAGAATTTTGTGTTTAATTCTAGAGACAAGAGGAAGCCAGTGAAGGGATTGGCAGAGAGGTGCGGCAGATGAAGAGCGACGTGCAAGGAAGATGAGCCTGGCCGAGGCATTCATTATGGATTGTAAAGGATTGTAAAGGAGCTAGGTGTCAGCTAGGGAGACCAGAGAGGATAGAGTTGCAATAGTCAAGGCGGGAAAGGATGAGACAGTGGATTAAAATCTTTGTTGTGTCTTGTGTAAGGAAATGTCTAATTTTATCAATGTTTTTAAGGTGGAAGAGGCAGGCTTTAGCCAAGGACTGAAAGTGAGGAGTGAATGAAAGATCTGAGATGGAGTTATCAACAGTTATAGAGACATGGGGGGGGAGATTTTGGAAGAATGGGGGAAAATAAGGAGCTCAGTTTTGGAGAGATTTAGCTTGAGGTAGTGAGAGGACATCCAAGATGAGATATGAGAGATACAGTTAGTGACACGGGTTATCAAGGAAGGAGATAGTTCTGGTGCAGAGAGGTAGATTTGGGTATCGTAGGCATACAAATGATAATGAAACCCATGGGACTTTATTAAGGAACCTAGTGAGGACATGTAGATTGAGAAGAGAAGGGGGCCGAGGACAGAGCCTTGTGGTACCCCAACAGAAAGAGGTAACTGGGCAGAAGATGCCCCAGAGAAGGCTACACTAAAGGTATGGTTAGACAGATTGGAAGAGAACCAAGAGAGAGCTGTGTCACAGATGCAGAAGGATAGGAGTGTATGGAGCAAAAGAGGGTGGTCAACAGTATCAAAGGCTGCAGACAGATCAAGGAGGATAAGTAGAGAGAAGTGGCCTTTGGATTTTGCTCTAAGTAGGTCGTTGGTAACCTTAACAATTGCTGTCTCTGTGAAGGGGGCGAAATCCAGATTGCAGTGGGTGAAGGAGGGAGTTTAGTGTAAGGAAATGGGATAGACGTGCATATACTAGCTTTTCAAGAAGCTTTGAGGCAAGAGGTAGTAGGGAAATAGGGGGGTAGTTGGATGAGGAGGTTGGATCGAGAGAAGGTTTTTTGAGGATAGGTGTGACTAATGCATGCTTAAGAGATGTGGGACTATACCAGTGCTGAGGGAGAGGTTGAAGATGTGTGTGAGTATAGGGGTAAGGTTAGAAGAGAGTGAGGGTAGTAGTTGTGAGGGTATGGGGTCGAGGGGCCAGGTAGTGAGATGAGAGGATAGTATAAGGGCAGAAATGGCATTGTCTATAACAGGGGCAAAAGAGCTAAATTTATGGCTATTTGGGTATTGGATGATTGTGAGCTTTTGATGGGGTGGGAGACCGGTAGTGTGTTGAGAGCTGATTTCATTTCTGATGGAGTTGATTTTGTTGTTGAAGTAGCTGGCAAAGTCTTGGGCTGAGAGAAAAGTTGTGGTGGGAGGTGGAGGTGGGCGGAGAAGAGTATTGAATGTGGAGAACAGAAATTTTGGGTTTGAAGAAAGAGTAGAGATAAGAGTGGAGAAGTAATGTTGCTTATATAGATTAGTAAGAGTTCAAGATGAACTTATAGTGAAGAAAGTCAGCAGAACTCTGAGATTTCTTCCAGTGTCACTCAGCAGTACGGGAACATCAGCGTAGGTACTGTGTCAGAGGAGTATGCCAGGGCTGAGAATGAGTGTATGTTTTCAGAGTTATGGTAGGGGGGGCCAGGTTATCAAGGACCGATGTAAGGGTGGAGTTATAGTGGCAGGTGGATTCATCAGGACAGGAAAAGGAGGGGATGGAAGAGAGAAGAGGTTCAAGAGAACTAGTGAGCTGGTGCTGATCTAATGACTTGATTCTTCTGTGAAGTTTAGTGTGAGGGGTAGAAGGAGGGAGAGTTGTAGGGAGGGAGGTGATGGTACAAGTGAGGAGGTGGTGGTCAGAAAGAGGAAAAGGTAAGTTTGTGAAGTTTGAGATAGTGCATCGATAACTGAAAATCAGATCAAGGGAGTGACCATCTTTGTGAGTGGAAGAGTCAGTCCATTGTGACAGGCCAAAAGAGGAAGTGAGTTGCAGAAGTTGTTTTGCAGAGGAGGCAGTGGGATTATCAACAGGGAGGTTGAATTCACTGAGAATGAGGGCAGGGGTATCCGAGGAAAGTAAGTAAGGTAGCCAGGCAGCAAAGTGTTCTAGAAATAGAGTTGCGGAGCCAGGGGGGCGGTATATGACTGCATTCCAACTATTGCAAATCAGTTTTATTTGATCTCTCACAGATATCCTTTTTATATGCATGTTAAAAATATCAACAGGTAATTTAAGGATTAATCACACCCTTGATGTTTTTGGGCAAATATCGATTGTTGAACCTATGTCATTATTGTCAGTAGTATCACAAACCTAAAATACTGTTATTACCTCTCAAGATCAAAATGGTTACCTCACAAAAACATGAAATTACTATCTTCATCATTATTTACAGGATCTCATAATCCAAAAACCAAATGTGCAAGATTAAGAACAAACTAAATTGAGATTTCAGTGGTTTAGCGATTACATCACAGGTTAAAGGGTCTTTATGTTGATTGATCCTGTTATATATAATAGTGTAATATGATGTTAATCGGTGTCACATATATTAACCCGTTATGCTCCAAAATTATAGAAATATGTGTAATATCTCCTAAAGACATTTAAACAGGGACATTATAGGTATTATGGGCATGTGTTGTTGCAGGGATTTTGATTTTGCTTTATTATTGTAAAAGTGTGTATTATATATTTTTTTACTTTAATTGATTAAAGTGATGGTAAACTTTAGCTAATCAGATGCCATATATGTAATCTTTGCCATTAAAAAGCATATGTGTACTTTTTTTTAACTTCTTTTTAATCTATCCTTGAAATGGGTTAAATCTGTGCCTATAGCAATACTTCTATTACAATGTTATGCCAGCCAACTTGGGCTGAACTCTTTTTTTATGACAATTCCAAAAAATATTGCACACAAAAGATATAAGAGCTCAAAGATATAAGATCTTATATCTTATATATAAGATATAAGAAAGCCACCAAAGTACTTTAACATTGAGATACATACAGATACATTGCTAAATATGTATTTGCATGTAGATATATATGTCTATATACAGTATCTCACAAAAGTGAGTACACCCCTCACATTTTGATAAATATTTTATTATATTTTTTCATGTGACAACACTGAAGAAATGACACTTTGCTACAATGTGTACAGCCTGTATAATAGTGTAATTTGCTGTTCCCTCAAAATAACTCAACACACAGCCATTAATGTCTAAACCGTTGGCAACAAAAGTGAGTACACCTGTGATGGACCGCCTGATACCTCGAATGAGTACGTCCGTCAGAACACTTCCCTTGTCCTGGACATCCCTTTATCCAGAGCAGTAGCTCCTGGCATCTCCCTTTGACCGCAGTCTAAAGTTATGTAGGGGAACAGAACTGAGACAACACTCAGTTTTCTGAACACAAAATTGAACAGTTTATTTGAAGGCAGCACACAGATTTATACACCCTGGCATTCCAGATTTACAGAGTTTCAGGTTACATAGGGAATTGGTTAAACAGTAAAGCAAACATATGAACAATACATCAAACCCCTAACAATTGTCTAGTCACAGGTAAAACAGATTAACATATCAAGTTAATTAACTGGGGAAGAAAGTTTACTCAGACAATCTGATGTTGGGCAGTCTAGTTAACATAATCACACAGGAACACAATCAGTTTACCCAGACAGACTCCTGAGACACAATCATATCTGAAACGTAAAAAAAATACATCTTATTACAAAATATAAGAACAGCTTTTATTAACTATTAAGTCCTTTATGCCCACTTGGTTTATAGAGTCACATTTGCTCCCACAAGGGGCACTCACACCCTGTACCCATCCTGTATTTATGGATACAGGTGACATGGACATAAGACAGAGTTATGAAAGTACATGGGGTGTCCAGCATATAAAATTCCACATTTCCATGCAGTCTCTGGGTATTCTTAAGCCCATGTACCTCCAGCCCAAAGAATGTTCCATTACAGGCCCTCAGATCTTGGTGACTCACGTCACAACACCCCTAAGTGAAAATGTCCAAATTGGGCCCAAAGTGTCAATATTTTGTGTGGCCACCATTATTTTCCAGCACTGCCTTAACCCTCTTGGGCATGGAGTTTAACAGAGCTTCACAGGTTGCCACTGGAGTCCTCTTCCATTCCTCCATGACGACATCATGGAGCTGGTGGATGTTAGAGAACTTGCGCTCCCCCACCTTCCATTTGAGGATGCCCCACAGATGCTCAATAGGGTTTAGGTCTGGGGACATACTTGACCAGTCCATCACCTTTACCCTCAGGTTCTTTAGCAAGGCAGTGGTCATCTTGGAGGTGTGTTTGGGGTCATTATCATGTTGGAATACAGCCCTGTGGCCCAATCTCCAAAGGGAGGGGATCATGCTCTGCTTCAGTAAATCACAGTACATGTTGGCATTCATGGTTTCCTCAATGAACTGTAGCTCCCCAGTGCTGGCAGCACTCATGCAGGCCCAGGCCATTACACTCCCACCACCATGCTTCACTGTAGGCAAGACACACTTGTCTTTGTATTCCTCACCTGGTTGCCGCCACACACGCTTGACACCATCTGACCCAAATAGGTTTTTTTTGGTCTCATCGGACCACAGGACATGTTTCCAGTAATCCATGTCCTTAGTCTGCTTGTCTTCAGCAAACTGTTTGCAGGCTTTCCTGTGCATCATCTTTAGAAGAGGCTTCCTTCTGGGATGACAGCCATGCTGACCAATTTGATGCAGTGTGCGGTGTATGTTCTGAGCACTGCCAGGCTGACCCCCCACCCCTTCAACCTCTGCAGCAATGCTGGCAGCACTCCCATGTCTATTTCCCAAAGACATCTTCTGGATATGATGCTGAGCACGTTCACTCAACTTCTTTGGTCGACCATGGCAAGGCCTGTTCTGAGTGGAACCTGTCCTGTGAAACCACTGTCTGGTCTTGCCCACTGTGCTGAAGCTCAGTTTCAGGGTCTTGGCAATCTTCTTATAGCCTAGGCCATCTTTATGTAGAACAACAATTCTTTTTTTCAGATCCTCAGAGAGTTCTTTGCCATGAGGTGTCATGTTGAACTTCCAGTGACCAGTATGAGAGAGTGTGAGAGCGATAACACCAAATTTAACACACCTGCTCCCCATTCACACCTGAGACCTTGTAACACTAACAAGTCACATGACACCAGGGAGGGAAAATGGCTAATTGGGCCCAATTTGGACATTTCCACTTAAGTGTGTACTCACTTTTGTTGCCAACGGTTTAGACATTAATGGCTGTGTGTTGAGTTATTTTGAGAGGACAGCAAATTTAAACTGTTATACAGGTTTTACACTCACTACTTTACATTCTAGCAAAGTATCATTTCTTCAGTGTTGTCACATGAAAAGATATAATAAAATATTTACAAAAACTTGAGGGGTGTACTCACTTTTGTGAGATACTGTATATTAATGTATTTATATCAGGCTCCGACTGACCATAGGGCATACCGGGCAAATGCATGGTGGGCTGCCGGTTACCTTAGCCACGCCCAACTTTACTGCACACACTGACTACTTTCACTGTGGCTCTGTCTTGTAGTGACAGTCAGATATCAGTGGGCCAAGCATACAGCGGTGAGGTGATGCTGGCCGGTGCGGCTGCACAATCCACATGTTGTAAGAGATTAGTTTGTCCCGCTGTGAAAGTGTTCAGTCCCACATTGTCCCCCAAGTGTACAAGTGTTGTGCACAGCCCATTTTTTTTAAATAAGTATTTTTTTAATTGCTCGTCATATTTCAAAGTGTTTTTGTAAGTTACTAGAACTGTAGAAAGCGGAGCTGGAGGTGGAGTAAAGTGCTAAACAAATTTGCATGCGCTACAAGGATTCCAGACTGACAGAGCTCCTTAGAACAGTGGGTGGGCTGGGCTATCAACTAAGCACAGAGACTTCGATATGCCCGGACAAAAGATGATTGCTTCAGTTTTTAAGGTACGATTAGTACTGTGGCTGTGCGGTGGGTTTCCACTGTCTTGCGCTGTGACCTGGGCTGTTACATGGTAGCTGACTACTATTACTTGCTGCATTCTGTCTCAATGAGTCAGTGTGGGGTGGTGCATGTTGGGCAACAGGAAAAGGAAGTTGTGGGTGGGTCATAATGATCAGGAACACGGGTAAATATCACACTGTGAGTCGTATAAGTTATGTGTTGCTGATTATTGCCACTGTGAGTTCGAATAGGCATTTCACCACATCATTGTGTTTAGCCAACTGACTGCAGGATAGAGCTGCAGAATATTATCAGGCATCACATTCCTTTCTGGCAGAAAACGTGTTAAGGCACAGGGGAACACCTAAGCAGGGAGGTTATACGGATAAGAATTTCAATATGCGATTTAAAGGTGATGGTTATATATATGCGTTAATTGCACTTCTGCTTTAAAAAAATATGTAAACCCTAATTTACATTATTAATTTACATCAAAGAATTCTGTGTCCTGTAGCTGTGCTAAACGATTACTTTTTGCATATATGGGTCACTTCACATATACAAAGCAGCAGAGTGGTGTGTATGTGGTGTGTATGCGGAGCGGTGTGTATGTGACATGCATTTTAGTCAATCAGTACCCTCTCATATGTAACTCCACGGGCATGAGCACAATGTTATCTATATGGCACACATGAACTAACACCCTCAAGCTGTGAAAAACTGTCAAATGTATTCAGAGAAGAGGTGGCCTTCAAGGCCTTAGAAATTTAGCATATGAGCCTATCTAGGTTTAGCTTTCAACAAAGAACACTAAGCAAACAAAGCAAATTTGATGATAAATGTAAATTGGAAAAGTTGTTAAAGTGACATGCCCTATCAGAATCATGAAAGTTTAATTTTTACTAGACTGTCCCTTTAAATAAGAAATGGTGAGCAGAGGGATATGGGCCTATTTGCCCTAAAATGCCTGGGCCTCATTTTTGTCCCAGTCTGGCCCGGATTTATATGTGTATATATATATTGACAGACATATATTCAGTTGTGCTCATACGTTTACATACCCTGGCAGAATTTATGATTTCTTGGCCATTTTTCAGAGAATATGAATGATAACACAAAAACTTTTCTTTCAATCATGGTTAGTGTTTGGCTGAAGCCATTTATTATCAATCAACTGTGTTTACTCTTTTTAAATCGTAATGACAACAGAAACTACCCAAATGACCCTGATCAAAAGTTTACATACCCTGGTGATTTTGGCCTGATAACATGCACACAAGTTAACACAAAGGGGTTTGAATGGCTATTAAAGGTAACCATCCTCACCTGTGATCTGTTTGCTTGTAATTAGTGTGTGTGTGTGTATAAAAGGTCAATGAGTTTCTGGACTCCTGACAGACCCTTGCATCTTTCATCCAGTGCTGCACTGATGATTCTGGATTCTGAGTCATGGGGAAAGAAAAATAATTGTCAAAGGATCTGTGGGAAAAAGGTAGTTGAACTGTATAAAACAGAAAAGGGATATAAAAAGATATCCAAGGAATTGAGAATGCATATCATGGCTAGATTACGAGTTGTGCGTTAGGCTGACAAAGCAGCGTTAAGAGGTCCTAACGCTGCTTTTTCCCTACCGCTGCTATTATGAGTCTTGCAGGTTTAGGGTCACCGCACCCTTCTTTGGCCTTACCGCAAAACGACTTACGTTAACTTCATAAAGTCTTTTTTCTATGAGACTTCCATAGCGACTTGTATTACGAGTCTGTCCTCAGAGGCCAAAAAGTGAGCGGTACACCCTACCCTGTCAAGAGTCCTAACGCATTTTAAAGTCAGTAGTTATGCGTTTTATGGTACAACGCCGTAACATTAAACTCATAACAAAAGTGCTAAAAAAGTACACTAACACCCATAAACTACCTATTAACCCCTAAACCGAGGCCCTCCCGCATCGCAAACACTAAAATAAAATTTTTAACCCCTAATCTGCCGCAACGGACACTGCCGCCACCTACATTATATTTATGAACCCCTAATCTGCTGCCACCAACATCGCCAACACCTACATTATATTTACTAACCCCTAATCTGCTGCCCCCAATGTCGCCGCCACCTACCTACACTTATTAACCCCTAATCTGCCGCCCCAATAATAATAAACATATTGTCCCCTAAACTGCAGCACTCCCGCCTCGCAAACATTAGTTAAATATTATTAACCCTAATCTGCATCCCTAACATTGACACCACCTACCTATATTTATTAACCCCTAATCTGCTGCCACCAACGTCGCCGCCACTATATTAAAGTTATTAACCCCTAAATCTAAGTCTAACCCTAACACTCCCTAACATAAATATAATTTAAATAAGTCTAAATAAAATTCCTATCATTAACTACATTATTCCTATTTAAAAATAAATATTTACCTATAAAATAAACCCTAAGCTAGCTACAATATAACTAATAGTTACATTGTAGCTAGCTTGGGGTTTATTTTTATTTTACAGGCAAGTTTGTATTTATTTTAACTAGATAGAATAGTTATTAAATAGTTATTAACTATTTAATAACTACCTAGCTAAAATAAATACAAAAGTACCTGTAAAATAAAACCTAACCTAAGCTACACTAACACCTAACACTACACTATAATTAAATAAATTAACTAAATTAACAACAATTAAATCAATTAAATTAACTAAAGTACAAAAAAATCAAACACTAAATTGCAGAAAATAATAAACAAATTACAAGATATTTAAACTAATTACACCTAATCTAATATCCCTATCAAAATAAAAAAAAGCCCCCCCAAAACAAAAAAAGCCCTAGTCTGGAGGGATTAGCCTGACCATGCAGGAAGATGGTCGCACACTAGGAAGGCTCCTGCCACCAAAAGCTGACAAATATGCTTAACGTAACTCTAAAGCTCTTTATTACTGATATTTGACCTGTGCAGTCGACTGGGAGTGTGACCCCCTAGCATAATACTCAACTTTGTCGGGAGAAGCTGATACCTAGATACTACATAAACGCCAACAGCAACGGAGCTACTAATCTCACGTGGTGGGCCTACCCTCCTAATATACGCAGCGCTGGTACAGCAGTTTACAGAGGTAGGAAGCAGCAGGAGACTCGTAATCTGGAGAAGCATTTCCCCTACTTTGGTGGCGCTATAGGTAGAGTGAGGAGGCGGCAAGATCCGGAGCCACGCACGGTCACTGGGGCTGCAGTGAAGAGTGATCGGAGGAGCATCCGGAGCTAACCTGGTTTACTGGCAACGGTTGTGTGGAGACATCCCCCTGTACTTACCTACCACAGCGGTACTGGCATCTAACAACCCGCCCCGAGCGGCTGGAGGCAGGAGGCCTACCCAAAGGTAAGTGGCTGGGAGCGGCATACTCGTTGCCCAGACCGGGAGGGAAAAAGCCAGAGCCTACAGTTCATAGGCAGTTACACAAGAGAGACAATCCCCATACATTAGACAAAGTACATGTTTGGGCTGCGGTCTCTACAGCAGCTATCCCTGCTCTCCAAGTAATAGAAAACGGCACTTCACCTTTTGACACGCATAGGAGGTGGCAGGGAGAGATACCTTTAAATCAGGCAGAAACATAACTATCAGACAGATTGCTCATATACAGCCCAAAAACGATTAAAGGCATAGGGGGTTAATTACTCTCCTGAGGTTATCACTATAAAGGGCCCAGATAGGGAAGGCATAGGACTGCTTAAGGGGCTCAGGCCTATAATCAAGGCCTACTTATGCTACTCTGACGCAACCTCCTAAACAACACAAACAGGGTCTTTAATAAGGCTGTCTGCTAGCCCTGAATCCGGGTCTTTGCAGCGACATTGGTTATAGGGCATGCCTAATAAAAGAATCAGCAGGGCAGAAAAATCTGGCATTTCTAAGCCCATGAGCCATTACCTTAAGCCCATAGATACTGCCAAAGAAACAGCAGAGAAACAAATGGAAAGCCATCTAGATAACCCAGTTTCTGCTAAGCCACCTAGCAGCAAAGATTTGTCTCAATTTGTTACAAAAGATGACATTCTCCACGTCTACTAAAAAAAAGATATAAAAGGGGTTATGAGTGAAATGAGGAGCTTATTTGGGGACTTAAGAAAAGATTTCTCTGCCTTTGAGGGGAGAGTCTCCACAGTAGAAAAGGCTTCAACAGATAACGCTTCATCTCTGAAACAACAATCAGCAGACATTCAAAATCACTCAGACAACTTACAGTACCTTAACGACAAGCTGGAGGACATTGACAATAGGGGACACAGGAATAACCTGCGTTTCCGAGGAGTATCGGAAGCCATTGCACCACAAAATATTGAAGGCTATTTGCAAGCCCTGTTCAGGATCATCAAAGATTCTCCTTCTTCTCAGGAAATCTGGATAGAAAGGGCCCATAGGGCTCTTAGGCCCAAACCGCCGAGCAAAGCTCCCCCTAGGGACATCATTGTCCGGTTCCTCAGCTTCAAGAATAAAGAGGAGATTCTTCAAGGAGATAGGAAAAAACATCCCATCATGCATGCAGGAGAGGAGATACAAGTTTTCACAGATTTGTCACCGCTGACCTTGCAAAAACGCAGGGAGTTGAGCCACATCACATCTTTCCTGAGGAATCATATGGTTCCATACTGTTAGGGGTAATATGAACCTGACGGCAGCCATCTTGTTCCCCGCAGCCATCTTGTGATGATTAGCATCCATTTTGTAATGATTAGACTTTTATTATAGTGGTTTATTATGTAGTAAGAAATATGCTGATGTTAGGGAGACTTGCATAGATATAATAGCCCTGAGAATGACCCTGAAGATGTGCTTGGATGCAGTGTTATCTCTACAAGATGTCAAACGGCTGTGATTTGTGCTGGGCTAGGAGGCCCAGTTACTGTTTATCTGTAGTTAGGTATTCCTGTAGAAATGACTCCCTAACACTCCTTTTATTCCAATTATATTTTCTATGAGTTTCTTTGTTCTTATAGAAATACCATGTGAAATGATGTAATTATGAATATGTCACTTGTTAAACCTATATGCTGTAACTCTTGTCTGCAAGGATATCTGACAAATGTGATGTACAACTTACAGGATGCCAGATGTTTTTCCTTATCTTAGAAATGAGCTAATGACTACAGATTTCAATGTATTCTGGAGTGTATATAACTGGCCACCCTGACATAATAAAGTTAGAGTTGTTCTGCAAACATATCCTTGTGTTTTGTGAAACAGCCCTCCAAGCGCTTGTCCAGAGTCCTGAAACAGAAGAGAACAAGAGGGTCGTGGTCCTAGAGGAGTCCTCTAACAAATGGTGCCAGAAGTGATAGCTTGTCAAGGGGTGAGTGAAACACTTGTTTTGGACTGTTTTTTGCTTACCCATTGTCAAACTAGAACCCTATAGGACCAGACACTCAGGTTATCTATAAAAAAAAAAAATATAGTGGGGAATGTGTATGTATGTTATGCATATCTGTGTATGTTGTGTATATATGTATATTTAAGGTGTTTTTAAGGTGTTTTTTTATGGAAATTTTTTGGTAAAAGTTGTTTTTGGTTATAAAGTAGTATCTGAGGTTAGAGGCCTCCAAGTGATACATGGTTTATTGATTAAATGGTATCTGAGGTTAGAGTCCTCTGAATGATACATATTTATTGTTTTTTTAGATATGATATCTGAGGTTAGAGTCCTCTGAATGATACATATTTATTGTTTTTTTTTAGATATGATATCTGAGGTTAGAGTCCTCTGATGATACATATTTATTGGTTCTTTGATATTAAATAGTGTCGGAGGTTAGAGGCCTCCAGTGACATATGATGAGGTTAGAGTCCTCTAGAGACATATGTTTTTTATTGGTTAAAATATAGTATTTTTAAGGTTAAACGGAGTTCGAGTCTCTGTTGGAATATAAGGATTTTTTTTTTGGTATTTGAAGTATATAGTGTTGTATGCGGTATATATGTTGTAAAATAAAGGGGTATAATTCATAAAAATTATTGCATATTATCCATAAACTCTGGTGTCGGCCTGGAAATTGTTTTGCTATCTTTGTCTATGCGCAATCTGTTTCTTTCATGCTTGCTATAAACTGAACTTGCTGTATTGCATTTGTTTTTCTGCTTGCACACTTCAAATTGCTGTATTGCATTTGCATTTTCTAATTGCTTTTAAAGTTTGCTTTTTTTATTGCTATATAATTACTGTGCTGTTTTGTGCTTAAAATATATATTACGTGACTGTGCATTTTATTACTGCTGCTCTTTTTGTGTTGTTAAAGAAAAAGTTTATTTCAGGCAGAAAGGCACCCACTCTAGAGAGGGAGGGGGGATCATAAAAAATCTGTCAGTGAGCAGCTGTGTAGAGTCAGTGAAGAGAAATTTAAAAAAAAAAAAAAAAAACTGTTTCAGAAGCTTCGTTGTATGTGTGTGTGCAGTAAGGAAATTTAGGAGATGTTGTCTGTCGGTCCTCACTGTGGTATGCGTGTAACAGATTTACTTTAAACCAAAAACAGAATGTATTATTTGAAAATGATTATCCCAATCCAGGCAAAAAATGGCCATTTTGCGTGGAATCGGAAAGAAAAATACATTTTGAACTTGGTGACAGGTTAATCTGGTGGTTTTTAATATATATATGTTGTACGCTATGCAATAGATATTTTTCTGCGAAAGGAAAAAAAAAGGGAGTGAATCTCTGGTATGCGAGATGGAATGAACTTGTGAGTCTGTATTGTAAGAATGTTTCTTTCTGTTTCTCTGCTGGGAAATCAGACGTTTTTAGAAGATATTTGGTAATGTTATTTTATATACCTGTATTTTAAAGTCACCAGCATGTTTTAAGTATGTGGTATTCATGTGCAGTTTTAGTTTTAAGTGATAATTGTGTGGCGGCATGTAAAGATATGATATTGCTTTCTGCAAGTGAAGTAACGGCTTTGAAAGTGGCTTTAAAAGTGCGATGGTGTGTGTGATTTTTTTGTCACGCTCTGGTAAATATGAAACTGTTTCTGGTATGATTAATGGGTTAACGTATGTTGTATTTGTAAGGTCTGTGCACAGAGTTGGTGCACCCAATGACATATAGTTATAAGCTGTAATTGAAAGTTTATTTAAAAGTGCGTCCGTTTTTGTTGCAAGTAAATTAATCTGCAGGGCATGCTACAGTACAGAAGTGAAATTTGTGTGGTAAATCATACAAGCAGCCTAAATTATGGTTAGAATATACATATGTAATTTACGTAATGAATGGTTAGTCCTTAAAGGGACAGTCCACTGTAACAAGGTGTTGCTATTAATGTATTGTCCATGACTTGTGATACAAGCTGCATAGTATAACATATAGGAGAGATTCTTTTTGCAGCATAACTTAATTCTCTCTGTAATGCAAACTGAAGTGATAAGTTGTTTACAATTTTAGTGTAGGGATCCGGGAGACTAGCGGACAAAAAAAAAAAAAAAATGAGAAAAAACAGAGGAATGAAAATATTTAAAGGGATACAGGCAAACTGATATAACATCTGAGATTTTAAGGAAATATTTACAGAGAAGACAATGAGGTTTACTGTAAGCCTAACACTAGTATATTTAACTGTGTCAGCAGTTTCAATTAAAAATAATTTTTAATTTAAGTAAAATGTCCCTTTAACTAGCCTGCATCCCACTGTGTGTTTTTATGCTGGTTATGCTTGCTTAGGCTATTTAATGAATGTCAGTATACATTTTTATTATAAGTAAGGCCAATGACTCATTGGGAATAATTTAAAGGGGAAAATTTTTATCAATATTTTTTGTAGAAAGCTTATTTTATTTTTTGTTATATACATTTGTTACATTTGGCTAGAGAGCTGCAGAATGGTGAATATCAAATTATAAACAAAGTTAAATCAAATAATTGTGTTGTTATTAAAATTTTGGTTATGTAAAAGTATAGACTGGATTCTAGAAGCTTTTCAAAAATTATTTGTGCCACATCTGATTTACTTAAAGGGACAGTCTACCATATAATTGTTATTGTTTTGAGGATGGATAGTCCCTTTATTACCCTTTCCCCAGTGTTGCATGGCCAACACAGTTGTATTGGTATGCTTTTTGCCTCTGTAGTTGCCTTGTGTCTAGGGGCATTCTTCCAGCTCCCTGGTCACATGACTGTGACTGTTTATGGTCTATTGTCTTAAATTTAGCATTGTTTTGTGCTGGATCTTGGATGACCCCCTGTGCCTGAACACAGTGTTATCTATATGGCCCACGTGTATTTTGTCTCTCTGTGTTGGAAAGAGATTTTAAAAAAAGCCTGTGATAAGAGGCAGCCCTCAAAGGCTTAGAAATTAGCATATGAGCCTACCTATGTTTAGTTTAATCTAAGAATACCAAGAAAAAAAATTGATGATAAAAGTAAATTGGAAAGTTGATTAAAATTAAAAGTCCTATCTGAATAATACTAAAATGTCCCTTTAACAGTGGATTTGCATGGTGCATGTGATCAGGAGCTATATAGAACAGTGGCTGTATCATTATTATCTAATTATTCCCAAAATTGGATACTTAGGTGTTTATGTGTTCTTTTGTAAATTTATGGTTAGGGATTTTATGTGTAAATATGCAACTGGAGTTTATTGAGCATCTGCGGTGATTGCATTATTAGTGTGATCTCATAGAATTGTACATGGTAGAATTTGCAGAACCACAGTATAGATGGTTGTTTTAGGATTTTAATTATTTTGTAGTGTTTTGCGAGTGCTGCGTTTCAGGGAATGGCAGAATTGGTTTTGAATTTCAGGTTAATTTTGGTTGTTAAAAGTTTGTGTCGGTTGTTCATGTTTTGTTTTGTAAAATGGACAATTGGTTTAAGTGTTTTCTAAGAGAATGTTGTGTTTTTATTTTTCGTGAATGCGTGTGGTAAGGTGCTGTATGAATGGAATATTGCATGTGGAGGTGTATTTGATTTTGCTTGCTATTGAGAATTGTATTCTGCATGCATGAGTGGAGTGCATAATTTGTCTTTTCGTTTTTTGTTATGTTGCGTTTGCATGCCACATGGGATGTTTCACGCAAACATGGGGGAAGTATTGATGAGTATTGATGAATATCGTTATGTAATGGGGGTGATTGCTTTTAGGAGGTGAACCTAAAACGTTTTTGAATCTCCTCGTACAATGTTATTGTCTAACCACCAGTAGTGCCCAAAATTTCATTGTCTTACCCCAATGCAGGATGCACTACGTCCCTAGGATTGTCTAGAACTTTCCTTCATTGGGAATCTGGCCACAGAAAAGCATTTACCTTGCTGGCCACCCCGGTTGTAGCCTGTACGCCCACACCCCACTCTTTTTTTCCCCTCCCTGGTGGATTAGATCTTTTTATTGTCTTTCTGTGTTTTATTTTGCTCTCATATTTCAGATGCCTAAAATGTTTTATTTTTCTATGTGGTTCTTAACACTATATTTGTATTTGCAGGATGAGATCATGAAGCTGTCTTCAGAGATTAAAAGACACTAACTGAATTATTTTTGAGTTTCCATATTTAGGTGAAATCTGTACAGGCAAAATCCCATAAGTGCACTCTTCAAAAGATTAAAGATTGAAAGCAAGTAAACCTTTAAAGAAAGAAAAGAAGAAAATGAAAGACCTTTTGTCAAGCTTGTTTTAACCACCATACTGCAGTAAAAAAAAGTTGCTGAACTATCTTTGGATCCATTCTTTGCTTTGCATGCTGGTACCAGCCCCAGAACTGGACTCTGGGTAATCCATGACTGTTTTCTCTGATGTGTGTCTTCAGGACATAAAGACTATCCTTCTCTGGACTGTGCCTTACCGCTCGATATGGAGGTCCTGTTATGCTGTTACAGGGTCAACCAATTAAATTAGGGGAGTATTGTTTTAACTCCATTCCTTATATTGCTTGTTTTGTATTCTCTTGTATTTGTTTTATTTTTATTGATCATATTGGGTATAAGACATCATATGCTTCATTGGTATTAGTGCACATTGTAGTTTATGTGCTTAACATAGTAATTTTTAGATAAATGTAACTGTGAACTGTGCAGTATTGTACCCTATTGAATGGCCCACTGAGTATAAAAATATGTTTCAGGAAAATGCTGCAATATATCATAATATCTTAGACCCTCCCACCCTTTAGAACATAAGGAGGACACGTCTAAGCTAGAAGTTTATAGTAAATATACAGAGAAATGTTTGTTTCAGGGAATAGCCTAATTATAGTTAATGAAAGCAAATGTATTTTTCCCTTTTATTAATTAGTATGGTATCTGCAAAGTGAATTTGGTCATTCCTGATGTTTGTCAAAGAGAGTAATTCTTACCATAAAGATGTGTTTACCTTTAAAAGAACTTGTAGTTTTAAATGATGTTCTGTTTGTATGCTTTCCTCATACAGGAGTGTGAGAGAATTTAGGTTGGAGAATTATAAACATTATAGATAGCAGCCATCCAGAATAAAGCAACACAAGGTTCTTTTATTTTTAGAAGTTCAAAGTGACAGTGTAAAGAAATTCATTTATTTTTATTGACTGTTTTCTTTTTTTCCATTTTTGCTACAGGGCAGGCCTTAGCATAAGTTTTAGCATAACCATTCAGGCCCTTGATGAAGTCTGACAGGTTTTCACTTGCGTAGTATTCATGAAGTATCATTTAAAAGTGTATAGAGAAGTTGTAAATTATTCTCTGAGAAATGTCAATGTATTTAGTTTGTATTATATATCAACAATGTTTTGTTTGATTTTAAATGACATAGGATGAAAGTGACGTTTTATTTGGACTTAATTGTGATTGTATTGCGGTGTGTACTCATCCTGTACTGTTTCTGTTTGCTTCCTAGACTCCCTGTGACTCGAGTGTTTGCTTGCCATGGGTATCCACTGGTTGCCTTGTCTACCCCATGAACAAACCATCAGATTTCCAGTATCTCCCTGCGGAAGAACCGTGGATAAGCACCCCTACTGCAAATGAACTGTTGGAGAACTGTATTATAGCAAAGTGTCAAGGTGCAGCGCTCTCAAATGGACAAAGACTGTTCTTAAAGTGATCAGAGGCCACCTAGAGACAGTTGTGCTGTTGCTATGTCATGCTTTAAAAGGAACTGTTGGACATATTGGGGGGTGCTAGCAATGCAGGTGGAGAGATAGAAGATGCAGAGTTGTTTGGGGGTAGATGGGGGGCTGGTTGGGTCTCTGTGCCGGTAGACCGGTAGTTTTGGGAAGGCTGGAAGATAGATGGAAGGTATTGGAGGGACTGTACCGATATGCAGTGACAATTAGCCTATAAAAGTATATCACGACATGCAAATATTTTTCTCTTTAGTATTCTCACAGAGTTCTGTTACCATAATATAAGGCTTTACTACTTTTCTATGCCAGTCTATTTTTATGTTATTCTGTTAGAATAAAAGGATGGTATGTTAGGGGTAATATGAACCTGACGGCAGCCATCTTGTTCCCCGCAGCCATCTTGTGATGATTAGCATCCATTTTGTAATGATTAGACTTTTATTATAGTGCTTTATTATGTAGTAAGAAATATGCTGATGTTAGGGAGACTTGCATAGATATAATAGCCCTGAGAATGACCCTGAAGATGTGCTTGGATGCAGAGTTATCTCTACAAGATGTCAAACGGCTGTGATTTGTGCTGGGCTAGGAGGCCCAGTTATTGTTTATCTGTAGTTAGGTATTCCTGTAGAAATGACTCCCAAACACTCCTTTTATTCCAATTATATTTTCTATGAGTTTCTTTGTTCTTATAGAAATACCATGTGAAATGATGTAATTATGAATATGTCACTTGTTAAACCTATATGCTGTAACTCTTGTCTGCAAGGATATCTGACAAATGTGATGTACAACTTACAGGATGCCAGATGTTTTTCCTTATCTTAGAAATGAGCTAATGACTACAGATTTCAATGTATTCTGGAGTGTATATAACTGGCCACCCTGACATAATAAAGTTAGAGTTGTTCTGCAAACATATCCTTGTGTTTTGTGAAACAGCCCTCCAAGCGCTTGTCTCTACACTTTGCAGTGCAGATACCAGAATCCTGAAACAGAAGAGAACAAGAGGGTCGTGGTCCTAGAGGAGTCCTCTAACACATACAAATGGGGATTCCCAGTATCCATCATCACTACTAACAACAACAAAACAGCCATTTTTAGGCCCGGAATGGACCAAAAGCTCTTTTTTGAAAACCTTTCACTACAAGCCCCTACAGTTGAAGAAATAAAGCTGGGGAGAGCAGATTCTTCTGCTCGCCTACGAGGTGACCATCCTCGGGAACAGCCCATTGGGTAATGTACATTTAGGCACTTTGTGCTGATTTCAAATTTCTACTGGGTATAGAATGAGGTCCATGAACTTTCACTTGGTTTAACACTGTTCAAAGACTTCCTTGTTAACTTGCACTGTTCTTACCTCGCCTTTAAAGAGGTTCATTGCCTCCTGTTTAGGCCAGGATGATGTTTAAAGACAATTTTTTCTCTCTAGAATGTTTTATATGTACAACACTTTAATGTTGCTTCTTTATTACAGGTTTGCTCCACGACTTGTGATACAAGCTGCATAGTATAACATATAGGAGAGATTCTTTTTGCAGCATAACTTAATTCTCTCTGTAATGCAAACTGAAGTGATAAGTTGTTTACAATTTTAGTGTAGGGATCCGGGAGACTAGCGGACAAAAAAAAAAAAAAAAAATGAGAAAAAACAGAGGAATGAAAATATTTAAAGGGATACAGGCAAACTGATATAACATCTGAGATTTTAAGGAAATATTTACAGAGAAGACAATGAGGTTTACTGTAAGCCTAACACTAGTATATTTAACTGTGTCAGCAGTTTCAATTAAAAATAATTTTTAATTTAAGTAAAATGTCCCTTTAACTAGCCTGCATCCCACTGTGTGTTTTTATGCTGGTTATGCTTGCTTAGGCTATTTAATGAATGTCAGTATACATTTTTATTATAAGTAAGGCCAATGACTCATTGGGAATAATTTAAAGGGGAAATTTTTATTATTATTTTTTGTAGAAAGCTTATTTTATTTTTTGTTATATACATTTGTTACATTTGGCTAGAGAGCTGCAGAATGGTGAATATCAAATTATAAACAAAGTTAAATCAAATAATTGTGTTGTTATTAAAATTTTGGTTATGTAAAAGTAAAGACTGGATTCTAGAAGCTTTTCAAAAATTATTTGTGCCACATCTGATTTACTTAAAGGGACAGTCTACCATATAATTGTTATTGTTTTGAGGATGGATAGTCCCTTTATTACCCTTTCCCCAGTGTTGCATGGCTAACACAGTTGTATTGGTATGCTTTTTGCCTCTGTAGTTGCCTTGTGTCTAGGGGCATTCTTCCAGCTCCCTGGTCACATGACTGTGACTGTTTATGGTCTATTGTCTTAAATTTAGCATTGTTTTGTGCTGGATCTTGGATGACCCCCTGTGCCTGAACACAGTGTTATCTATATGGCCCACGTGTATTTTGTCTCTCTGTGTTGGAAAGAGATTTTAAAAAAAGCCTGTGATAAGAGGCAGCCCTCAAAGGCTTAGAAATTAGCATATGAGCCTACCTATGTTTAGTTTAAACTAAGAATACCAAGAAAAAAAATTGATGATAAAAGTAAATTGGAAAGTTGATTAAAATTAAAAGTCCTATCTGAATAATGAAAGTTTAATTTATACTAAAATGTCCCTTTAACAGTGGATTTGCATGGTGCATGTGATCAGGAGCTATATAGAACAGTGGCTGTATCATTATTATCTAATTATTCCCAAAATTGGATACTTAGGTGTTTATGTGTTCTTTTGTAAATTTATGGTTAGGGATTTTATGTGTAAATATGCAACTGGAGTTTATTGAGCATCTGCGGAGATTGCATTATTAGTGTGATCTCATAGAATTGTACATGGTAGAATTTGCAGAACCACAGTATAGATGGTTGTTTTAGGATTTTAATTATTTTGTAGTGTTTTGCGAGTGCTGCGTTTCAGGGAATGGCAGAATTGGTTTTGAATTTCAGGTTAATTTTGGTTGTTAAAAGTTTGTGTCGGTTGTTCATGTTTTGTTTTGTAAAATGGACAATTGGTTTAAGTGTTTTCTAAGAGAATGTTGTGTTTTTATTTTTCGTGAATGCGTGTGGTAAGGTGCTGTATGAATGGAATATTGCATGTGGAGGTGTATTTGATTTTGCTTGCTATTGAGAATTGTATTCTGCATGCATGAGTGGAGTGCATAATTTGTCTTTTCGTTTTTTGTTATGTTGTGTTTGCATGCCACATGGGATGTTTCACGCAAACATGGGGGAAGTATTGATGAGTATTGATGAATATCATTATGTAATGGGGGTGATTGCTTTTAGGAGGTGAACCTAAAACGTTTTTGAATCTCCTCGTACAATGTTATTGTCTAACCACCAGCTGTGCCCAAAATTTCCTTGTCTTACCCCAATGCAGGATGCACTACGTCCCTAGGATTGTCTAGAACTTTCCTTCATTGGGAATCTGGCCACGGAAAAGCATTTACCTTGCTGGCCACCCCGGTTGTAGCCTGTACGCCCACACCCCACTCTTTTTTTCCCCTCCCTGGTGGATTAGATCTTTTTATTGTCTTTCTGTGTTTTATTTTGCTCTCATATTTCAGATGCCTAAAATGTTTTATTTTTCTATGTGGTTCTTAACACTATATTTGTATTTGCAGGATGAGATCATGAAGCTGTCTTCAGAGATTAAAAGACACTAACTGAATTATTTTTGAGTTTCCATATTTAGGTGAAATCTGTACAGGCAAAATCCCATAAGTGCACTCTTCAAAAGATTAAAGATTGAAAGCAAGTAAACCTTTAAAGAAAGAAAAGAAGAAAATGAAAGACCTTTTGTCAAGCTTGTTTTAACCACCATACTGCAGTAAAAAAAAGTTGCTGAACTATCTTTGGATCCATTCTTTGCTTTGCATGCTGGTACCAGCCCCAGAACTGGACTCTGGGTAATCCATGACTGTTTTCTCTGATGTGTGTCTTCAGGACATAAAGACTATCCTTCTCTGGACTGTGCCTTACCGCTCGATATGGAGGTCCTGTTATGCTGTTACAGGGTCAACCAATTAAATTAGGGGAGTATTGTTTTAACTCCATTCCTTATATTGCTTGTTTTGTATTCTCTTGTATTTGTTTTATTTTTATTGATCATATTGGGTATAAGACATCATATGCTTCATTGGTATTAGTGCACATTGTAGTTTATGTGCTTAACATAGTAATTTTTAGATAAATGTAACTGTGAACTGTGCAGTATTGTACCCTATTGAATGGCCCACTGAGTATAAAAATATGTTTCAGGAAAATGCTGCAATATATCATAATATCTTAGACCCTCCCACCCTTTAGAACATAAGGAGGACACGTCTAAGCTAGAAGTTTATAGTAAATATACAGAGAAATGTTTGTTTCAGGGAATAGCCTAATTATAGTTAATGAAAGCAAATGTATTTTTCCCTTTTATTAATTAGTATGGTATCTGCAAAGTGAATTTGGTCATTCCTGATGTTTGTCAAAGAGAGTAATTCTTACCATAAAGATGTGTTTACCTTTAAAAGAACTTGTAGTTTTAAATGATGTTCTGTTTGTATGCTTTCCTCATACAGGAGTGTGAGAGAATTTAGGTTGGAGAATTATAAACATTATAGATAGCAGCCATCCAGAATAAAGCAACACAAGGTTCTTTTATTTTTAGAAGTTCAAAGTGACAGTGTAAAGAAATTCATTTATTTTTATTGACTGTTTTCTTTTTTTCCATTTTTGCTACAGGGCAGGCCTTAGCATAAGTTTTAGCATAACCATTCAGGCCCTTGATGAAGTCTGACAGGTTTTCACTTGCGTAGTATTCATGAAGTATCATTTAAAAGTGTATAGAGAAGTTGTAAATTATTCTCTGAGAAATGTCAATGTATTTAGTTTGTATTATATATCAACAATGTTTTGTTTGATTTTAAATGACATAGGATGAAAGTGACGTTTTATTTGGACTTAATTGTGATTGTATTGCGGTGTGTACTCATCCTGTACTGTTTCTGTTTGCTTCCTAGACTCCCTGTGACTCGAGTGTTTGCTTGCCATGGGTATCCACTGGTTGCCTTGTCTACCCCATGAACAAACCATCAGATTTCCAGTATCTCCCTGCGGAAGAACCGTGGATAAGCACCCCTACTGCAAATGAACTGTTGGAGAACTGTATTATAGCAAAGTGTCAAGGTGCAGCGCTCTCAAATGGACAAAGACTGTTCTTAAAGTGATCAGAGGCCACCTAGAGACAGTTGTGCTGTTGCTATGTCATGCTTTAAAAGGAACTGTTGGACATATTGGGGGGTGCTAGCAATGCAGGTGGAGAGATAGAAGATGCAGAGTTGTTTGGGGGTAGATGGGGGGCTGGTTGGGTCTCTGTGCCGGTAGACCGGTAGTTTTGGGAAGGCTGGAAGATAGATGGAAGGTATTGGAGGGACTGTACCGATATGCAGTGACAATTAGCCTATAAAAGTATATCACGACATGCAAATATTTTTCTCTTTAGTATTCTCACAGAGTTCTGTTACCATAATATAAGGCTTTACTACTTTTCTATGCCAGTCTATTTTTATGTTATTCTGTTAGAATAAAAGGATGGTATGTTAGGGGTAATATGAACCTGACGGCAGCCATCTTGTTCCCCGCAGCCATCTTGTGATGATTAGCATCCATTTTGTAATGATTAGACTTTTATTATAGTGCTTTATTATGTAGTAAGAAATATGCTGATGTTAGGGAGACTTGCATAGATATAATAGCCCTGAGAATGACCCTGAAGATGTGCTTGGATGCAGAGTTATCTCTACAAGATGTCAAACGGCTGTGATTTGTGCTGGGCTAGGAGGCCCAGTTATTGTTTATCTGTAGTTAGGTATTCCTGTAGAAATGACTCCCAAACACTCCTTTTATTCCAATTATATTTTCTATGAGTTTCTTTGTTCTTATAGAAATACCATGTGAAATGATGTAATTATGAATATGTCACTTGTTAAACCTATATGCTGTAACTCTTGTCTGCAAGGATATCTGACAAATGTGATGTACAACTTACAGGATGCCAGATGTTTTTCCTTATCTTAGAAATGAGCTAATGACTACAGATTTCAATGTATTCTGGAGTGTATATAACTGGCCACCCTGACATAATAAAGTTAGAGTTGTTCTGCAAACATATCCTTGTGTTTTGTGAAACAGCCCTCCAAGCGCTTGTCTCTACACTTTGCAGTGCAGATACCAGAATCCTGAAACAGAAGAGAACAAGAGGGTCGTGGTCCTAGAGGAGTCCTCTAACACATACAAATGGGGATTCCCAGTATCCATCATCACTACTAACAACAACAAAACAGCCATTTTTAGGCCCGGAATGGACCAAAAGCTCTTTTTTGAAAACCTTTCACTACAAGCCCCTACAGTTGAAGAAATAAAGCTGGGGAGAGCAGATTCTTCTGCTCGCCTACGAGGTGACCATCCTCGGGAACAGCCCATTGGGTAATGTACATTTAGGCACTTTGTGCTGATTTCAAATTTCTACTGGGTATAGAATGAGGTCCATGGACTTTCACTTGGTTTAACACTGTTCAAAGACTTCCTTGTTAACTTGCACTGTTCTTACCTCGCCTTTAAAGAGGTTCATTGCCTCCTGTTTAGGCCAGGATGATGTTTAAAGACAATTTTTTCTCTCTAGAATGTTTTATATGTACAACACTTTAATGTTGCTTCTTTATTACAGGTTTGCTCCACCTAGCTAATGGTCTTTAGGTTATGTTCGTGCGGTGAGATGTCTCACCGATAGGTTCTATTAATAAGTTTTAAAGTATAGAGGCGCTGCACACTATATCCTTTACTGCTTTAAGGATTGACAGTGCTTAGCAACAGTTGAGATAGAGGGGTGGGGATAGACCATCAGGGCGAAACTGTTATTATACAGCAGAATGTCTCTCATAAAGACCCTCTATATATTAATGTTTGATGGATACTATTGTACCCTAATGAGATAAAGCCCTGTTATATTGTTAATTTCAAGGAAGGGAGGCACAAGACTGACCCCTCACCCCAGTATTATCCCCTAATTGCACACTCAGATTGCCCCTTGTTAATAACACTAAAACTAATATCTTAAGCACATTAACAGGTAACGGGAATTAATCCCTACTATGGGGTATAGAATGAGGTCCATGGACTTTCAATTAGACTTTACTACTGTTCAAATACTTCCATATTATCTTGTACTGTTTTCATTTCGTCTTCATAGAGGTTCTTAGTATCTGGCTTAGGCGTGGATGAGGTTTACAGACTATTTTTTTCTCTAGAATGTGTTAAACGTGCAAAACTTTAACAATGCTTCCTTATTACAGGTTAGCCCCATTTAGCTTCTGGCCTTTAGGTTATGACCGTATGGTAATATGTTTCACCGATAGGTGTTGGTAATATGTATTATAGTATAGAGGCGATATGAGCTATCTCCTTTAATGCTTTAAACGATGACAGTGCTCAGCAAAGGTTTATATAGAGGGGAGAGGCTAGTCCATCAGGGTGGTATTGCTATTATATATCTGAATGCCTCACATAAAGATCCTTTATAGATTAATGCTTGATGTATACTGTTATGCATTGGTGAGATAAAGCCTTGTTATATTGTCAATTATGAACAGCCCCTTGGAAATAATTTGTTTTGCTATAATGCATAATGATAGATAAATCCTCATAACTGGTGAGGGGGGCTCGGCTTTCCTAGACAGTCCATACTGCCAATTAGTGATCCATTGCCTCAGAAAGCGTATTGTTACAAAACGGGGTAAATATAATGCTCTCAGATTCTTCCTGTTATGAATAGTCTCTCAAGTCCACAAACAAGGAAGTAAGGCATACGATTAACCCCTAGCCCTAGTATTGTCCCCGATTCCCACATTCAAATTGTCCCGTATAAATAGCATCTGCACTTATAACTTATGCACATTAATAGGTAACAGGAATTAATCCCTATGAAGGGTGGGTTGCCCCTTCGGCTACTCTCTTAACCAGTGTCGAAAAGGCCTATGTAAAGATCCTAAATAAGTCGCTATTTTTGCTTCTGGCTCTCGCATGAACCCAGTCGATGCAACAAGGTTAATATGTTTCACAGTTTTATATGTGTTATTATACTTGGTTTTTTACTAGCCTGTTTAGAACAGGAGGAATATTGCTGTTATCTAGCTGGTCTAGATCTTTCTCGTAAATAATTGTTTTTTCTCTTTTCTCTTTTTCTCCTGTATTGAAACTTCTTTGTTCTCTCTTTCCCGTTAATCTTTCTGTTGTTTTTTTTTCCCCATCCCTGGTATTCCTCTCCCCTCTCAGGATAGGATAATGCAGTCCAAAGCTAGTAAATTTGGAGACCACTCCATTAACCTTACCACCATCAATGCTAAATGGTTGAATAACCCTGGCAAGCGCTCTATAGCCTTTAAGGAATTGAACAAATCCCGCAGCCATATAATTTTAGTACAAGAAACACAATATAGAAAGGGCAAAGAGCCTAAATTTCATAACTCCCAATTTCCAATTGCTTATTTTGCTTCGGGTCGGAGTAAGAAAGGAGGGGTGGGTGTTCTATTCCACAGATCAATACCATTCATTATGACTCATACTGAGAGAGACCCAGATGGGCGATTTGTCATTGTTGTAGGTACACTATTTGGACACTACATTACACTAGCTTCCATCTACTCACCTAGCCATTGCCAAGAGTCCTTTATGACTAAGATCTCTGATCTGTTACTAGAACATTCATGAGGAATTACGTATCTTGCTGGGGATTTTAATTTGGTTGCTAACCCCTTAGCCGACACCTCACGAGGAACCACATGCACACCCTTATCCACGATTAACCAGGTAAATGACACTGTAAAAAAAGCAACTCTACATGATGTTTGGCACACTTCATCCTACCTCTAGGGACTATTCGTTCTATTCGATACCCCACAATAGTTACTCCAGGATTGATTACATTTATACCGACTCCTGTGGCCTCTCGATCACTCATCATAGTACCATAGGACACATAACCTGGTCCGAACATGCTCCAGTTACTTGCTCAATACTTTGGCCAGATATTCCCATCACACAACAAACATGGAGGCTAGACAAAACTATCCTTGACACCCCCCTAATCTTTAATGATATCAACAAAATTATGCGGGAATATTTTAACCTTAATACATACCCTTCATCCTCTATAACTACAATTTGGGAGGCGCACAAGGTGGTTATCAGAGGGGCACTAATTAAACACAAGGCATTCCTCATTAGACAGTATAGAGCCAAATATAGTGAACTACAGTCTAAGATAGGTTTAATGGAGAATAAACATAAAGCAGATCCCTCATGTAACGACACTAAAACTCAATTAAAAGAAGTAAAACTAGAATTCCGAAAACACTTAAATGAAGCGCATCAAAAAATGGCCCTCCACCTAAAACAACACTACTATGAGGGGGGAAATAAGCCGGGCAGAATTTTAGCCAGGACTCTTAAAAAACGTTGACTCCAGTCTTATATACACTATATCAAAATGACGGACGGACGCACTTTACATAGTAGTACCCAAATTGCAGCCGAGTTCCACAGATACTATCATGCCCTATATAACATACATGATAAGTCTGCAATACTCCCTTCTGCAGATGAGATCTCCCAACAAGAGACTTATCTCAATTCCTATTTGGAAGACATTGACCTCCCCACACTAACTAAGGATGCGTCAGAGTTCCTAGACTCTCCAATAACGTTAGAAGAGCTCCTCAATGCTATAAAAAATTGCCCCGGAGGTAAAAGCTCAGGTCCAGATGGGTTCTCCTCAGGATATTATGAAAAATTTAAAGCAGTATTTGCAAACCCCTCCTAGATTTGTTTAATGGTCTCCGAGATAACCCCAATTTGTCCCGGGTACTCTTAGAAGCTCATGTTACGGTCCTACCTAAACCGGGCAAGGCTGCAGATTCCCCTGATCATTTTAGACCCATCTCCCTAATAAATGCGGACATGAAGCTGCTAGCAAAGATTTTAGTGAACAGAATTAATAAATATTTACCTGAGCTAATCAGCAATGATCAGGTAGGTTTTGTTCCTGGACAACACGATCAAGGTCACACAACTGATAAATCATGCCAGGATTTCAGATCTCCCATTGGTGCTCTTCTCCACCGACACAAAGAAGGCCTTTGATAGGGTTAGTTGGCTTTTTTTGTGTCGGGTATTGGAAAAATTGGGGTTTGGACAAGCATTCCTACATTCGGTCTTCGCATTATATTCGAACCCCAACGCGAAAATTAGAGTTAATGGTACTCTGTCTGACACATTCGACATCAGCAACGGCACCAGACAGGGCTGCCCTCTGTCACCATTGCTGTTCGCATTGTCAATAGAAGTCTTGGCCCATAAAGTCCGCTCTAATCAACTTATTACAGGCATTAGGGTAGGCACAGCAGAATACAAACAGGCTCTTTATGCGGACGATGTCCTATACACTTTGACTAACGCAGCAGATTCCATTCCTGAGCTCTTGAATGAAATTAAAGCGTATAGGAGGGCTTCGAATTTTTTACTCAACCTAAATAAATCTGAACTACTCAATATTAATACAGACCCACAAATTATACAAATTTTGCACCAAAAGTATGAGCTTCCCCTAGCAAATAACAAAATAAAATACCTTGGCATAAACTTGACATCTGACCCTGTAGACCTTTTTAAATATAACTATGCCCCACTGAGAAGTGCTATTGCTGCTGACCTCTCCTCCTGGAGGAATAAATATATATCTTGGCTTGGAAGAATAGGGGTTATTAAGATGAATATCTTGCCCCGAATTCTGTATCTTCTTCAAACCCTGCCAATTGCACTTCCCAGGGGGTACATAACTCAGATGCAAAAGTTAATCAAGCAATTCATTTGGGCTAACACTAGGCCTAGGATTCCAAAACGCACTATGTATCTTCCAAGGGATAGAGGGGGGCTAGGTTTACCAGAACTCTCATCATATAAGAGAGCGATCGGCCTTCAGAGAGTGGTGGAGTGGGCGCAGAATTCGGAACATAAAGCTTGGATCACCCTAGATAGGCAGATCTTCAAGATACACAACATGAGTTCACTGGCCTGGCTCCCTTCTTCACAGCACCCTAAAAAGGTTTCGCAATACCATCTAACGGGAGAAATTTTTAATAATTGGGACGCAACTATTGCCACGACTACGCATATTTCCACACAACACTCCCTGCTAACACCAATTTTCGAACATCCTGAGCTTCCGCACTATAAGATGGGTCATAACAGAATGAAACCCTATAAAATGAAGGCAGGTTCCATATCTGGAGTTATTGCCAATGGGAAAGTCATCCCGCAAACCTCACTTCAAGAAAGGCAGCCCCTGTTATTTGCCTCTTGGCTGCACTACAGTCAGTTGTTACATTTTATCACTAGGCATAAACACAGACGGGATTTGGGAAGAACAAAGGTTGTGTGTAGGTTGTGTGTAGCGGAAAACGTTCTGCGGCACTTGATCTCTCTCTTGTATAGGTTGGTGGTTCAGCAAGGGACAGATATACTCCCGACCTATGTAAAGAAATGGATAGAGGATTTGGGTTTAGACCCAGACTCTGAGTCTTGGCTTAGGACATTTAGGCTGGTTAAGAGATCCTCTGTTTCCGCAAACATACAAGGGACTCAAATAAAATTTATGAGTAGATGGTATTTAACTCCCACTAGGCTGAATAAGATATTCCCGGCTGTCAGCCCTTCATGCTGGAGGGGCTGCGGCGGGCATGGCTCCCTAATACACATATGGTGGTCTTGCCCGGCTCTTGAGCTCTATTGGAGGGAGGTCAGGAATAAAATATCTGAGGTTCTAAACATTTCGATCCCGAATACTCCTGAGATCCTACTTTTTCTAGCTTTACCAAAGGCTCAAAGCCAGGCTCATCTAGCCCTAATGTTAATCATGATAACCAGCGCCAAGAAATTGATCCCCAAGAAGTGGAAATCACAAAGCCCCCCTACAATAGGTGATTGGTATTTACAGGTGGAAGAGGTGCTTCTTATGGAAAGGTATTTTTATCTGAAGAACCATAAATTGGATAAGTATGAGATTATCCTAGGCTTTTGGCACGGAACCATATAATTATAGAGCGTTCGTGGTACTGCAACAATGATCATGTCCTAACCCATTCCCTCTATCCCCCCCCCCTTTTTTTCTTCTTCTCCTCTCTCTTCTTTTTTCTCTCACTCTATCTTTCTTCCGTTTTTTACTCTATAGGAATCCCATGAGTCACAGGTTCCTATGTTCTATTCTTGGTTCACCGCTCTACCCCTTCCATGATGGCTTTTTCTTTTTTATATATGACCTTCACAACAAGAAACTGCTTTGAAAAATTTTATTTGCCCAGGTTCTCCCAACCTGCGTGTTGGGAAAGCTGTATGTTTATGCTCAGGGTTGAAGAGTTCAACAGATATCAATCCACAGCTGATGTGAAATATTTGTATGTATTTTTTGTATATGTACTTGGCAGCTTATTGTTACCTGTAATTTTCTTATTCTCTTCAATAAAGCTCTTTTGAAAAAAAAAAAAGCCCTAGCCTAAACTAAACTGCCAATAGCCCTTAAAAGGGCCTTTTGCGGGGCATTGCCCCAAAGTGATCAGCTCTTCTACCTGAAAAAAAAATACAAACAGTAAAACCCACCACCCACACAACCAACCCCCCAAATAAAATACTATCTAAAAAAACCTAAGCTCCCCATTGCCCTGAAAAGGGCATTTGGATGTGCATTGCCCTTAAAAGGGCAGTTAGCTCTTTTGCAAGCCCAAAGTCCCTAACCTAAAAATAAAACCCACCCAATACACCCTTAAAAAATCTAACACTAACCTCCTGAAGATCGACTTACCGGGAGAAGTCTTCATCCAAGCCGGGCCGAAGTCCTCAACGAAGCTGGGAGAAGTCTTCATCCAAGCTGGGCGAAGTGGTCCTCCAGACGGGCAGAAGTCTTCATCCAGACAGCATCTTCTATCTTCATCCATCCGACGCGGAGTGGGTCCATCTTCAAGACATCCAACGCGAAGCATCCTCTTCAATCGACGTCTTCTTACTAAATAACGGTTCCTTTAAGTGACGTCATCCAAGTTGGCGTCCCTTAGATTCCAATTGGCTGATAGAATTCTATCAGCCTATCGGAATTAAAGTAGAAAAAATCCTATTGTCTAAGGCAATCAGCCAATAGGATTGAGCTTGCATTCTATTGGCTGTTCCAATCAGCCAGTAGAATGCAAGCTCAATCCTGTTGGCTGATTGCACCAGCCAATATAATTTTTTCTACCTTAATTCCATTTGTCTGATAGAATTCTATCAGCCAATTGAAATCTAAGGGACGCCATCTTGGATGACGTCACTTAAAGGAACCATCATTTAGTAAGAAGACTTTGTTGGAAGAGGATGCTCTGCGCCGGATGTCTTGAAAATGGAGCCACTCTGCGTCGGATGGATGAAGATAGAAGATGCTGTCTGGATGAAGACTTCTGCCCATCTGGAGGACCACTTCGCCCAGCTTGGATGAAGACTTCTCCCGGTAAGTCGATCTTCAGGGGGTTAGTGTTAGGTTTTTTTAAGGGTGTATTGGATGGGTTTTATTTTTAGGTTAGGGACTTAGGGCTTGCAAAAGAGCTAACTGTCCTTTTAAGGGCAATGCACATCCAAATGCCCTTTCAGGGCAATGGGGAGCTTAGGTTTTTTTAGTTAGTATTTTATTTAGGGGGTTGGTTGTGTGGGTGGTGGGTTTTACTGTTGGGGGGTTGTTTGTATTTTTTTTTCAGGTAGAAGAGCTGATTACTTTGAGGAAATGCCCCACAAAAGGCCCTTTTAAGGGCTATTAGTAGTTTAGTTTAGGCTAGGGCTTTATTTTTTATTTTGGGGGTGCTTTTTTATTTTGATAGGGCTATTAGATTAGGTGTAATTAGTTTAAATATCTTGTAATTTGTTTATTATTTTCTGTAATTTAGTGGGGTTTTTTTGTACTTTAGCTAATTTAATTGATTTAATTGTTGTTAATTTAGTTAGTTTATTTAATTATAGTGTAGTGTTAGGTGTTAGTGTAACTTAGGTTAGGTTTTATTTTACAGGTACTTTTGTATTTATTTTAGCTTGGTAGTTATTAAATAGTTAATAACTATTTACTAACTATTGTACCTAGTTAAAATAAATACAAACTTGCCTGTAAAATAAAAATAAACCCTAAGCTAGCTACAATGTAACTATTAGTTATATTGTAGCTAGCTTTGGGTTTATTTTATAGGTAAGTATTTAGTTTGATATAGGAATAATTTAGTTAATGATAGGAATTTTATTGAGACTAATTTAAATTATATTTAAGTTAGGGGGTGTTAGGGTTAGGGTTAGACTTAGATTTAGGGGTTAATAACTTTAATATAGTGTCGGCGACGTTGGAGGCGGCAGATTAGGGGTTAATAAGTGTAAGGTTAAGGGTGTTTAGACTCGGGGTTCATGTTAGGGTGTTAGGTGTAGACATAACTTTTGTTTCCCCATAGGAATCAATGGGGCTGCGTTAAGGAGTTTTACTCTGTTTTTTGCAGGTGTTAGACTTATTTTCAGCTGGCTGTCACTGTTGATTCCTATGGGAAAATTGTGCACAAGCACGTACGACCAGATCACCGCTGACTTAAGCAGCACTGGTATTGGAGTGCGGTAATGAGCAAAATTTTGCTCAACGCTCACTTCTTGCCTTTTAACGACAGGTTTGTAAAAACTCGTAATACCAGCGCTGCATGTAAGGGAGCGGTGAGGGAAAACTGCTCGTTAGCACCGCATAGCCTCTAACGCAAAACTCGTAATCTAGTTGTAAGTAAGCTTGAAAATGATAACACATTATGCAGATTCCCTGAAACCAATTTAATAAAATTATATATACAGAAAACAGAACAGAAAAAATGACTCTACTCAAAGTTCATGGAATACTAGAAACAACTATTAACTACTTGTTATCCTTTTAGCATATCTTTATTTTTCTTTTGTTTTTAATTTTGCAATATTCTCATACTTTATTTCCCTCTATAATTTTAAAGTATTATTTTACATGTAGTCTTTCTCATAATTATTGATCAGATAGAGCATTTTCATTGCTTCTCATACACAAGGAAAGAAAAAGTATTCAAATTAAATGAATATACTGTATATGGAAATTCAGGTTATTGTCAAATGATTCCTCTGTTGGGTATTGTATATACCATATTCCAAATTTCTAATAATTTTTGCTTTTTATTCTAGATAAATATTTTTATAGTATGCATCTCTACATATAAGAAACAAATTAAAACTTTCTCTCCTTTTAAAAGATAGCTCCTATGGTATAATCATATTCCACTTAAATGTGGTCTAATTTTGCAACCGTTAATAGTGTTTTATTATATAGTGTGCATTTTCCTGTTTTACCTTAGTCCCTAAAATGTTTCCATTTAATTCATCTGATACTATAGAAATGGATCAAATATCTCAGTTGATGCAGAAAATAGTATGTGTTTGTGCTCTTTGAAGGTCATTTGAATGTTATAGCTGTATAGTTAAGTAATGGCCTTCATTATCATTGGTGACTAGTTCTGATGGTTTGTTTTAATAAATATGGATCATTCAAGTTTAAAGTTTGCAATCAAATAAAAGACAGTTTTTATGTGTGTGTGTGTGTATATATATATATATATATATATATATATACTGTATATATACATACTGTACATACACACACACACACACATATATATATATATATATATATATATATATATATATATATATATATATATATACAGGTATATATATATATACAGAGATAATTGCACTCACAGGAACAAATAACTTGCTCAATACTATTGTTAGCCGGTTCTATGGCGATTTACAACCTGGGAGCAGCTTTATATATATATATATATATATATATATATATATATATATATATATATATATAATGAGAAAGAAATGTAACCCTTATTGACTTTATATGCAATGCATTTTAGTTTTGAAATCTTTGGTTTCACCTAATAATCACCTAGATTACGAGTTTTGCGCTAAACAGGGTAAGAAACTAACGCCCAAAAAAGTTGCGTTATTTCACTCTCCATAGCACTGCCATTACAAGTTACTGAAAAAAAAAAAAACACCCAGAAAAATGAAATAAAAAAAACACTAACCCCAGAATATCTACTCACGGTTCCTGAAGTCCGGACATCCATCTTCATCCATGCAGCGACACCTTCATCCATCTCTGGGACGTCTTCTATCTTCATCCCGAGGGCGCATGGGAAGCCATCCTGGAAGCCAATCCCATCCTGAGCGGAGCGTCCTCTTCATACGATCACCGCCGTACACTTAAATTGAATGCAAGGTAGCCATTTCAAAATGGCATACCTTGCATTCCTATTGGCTAATTTGATTCTTCAAATTCAAATCAGCCAATAGGATGAGAGCTTCAAAAATCCTATTGCCTGTTCAAAACAGCCAATAGGAGGAAAGCTACTGAAATCCTATTGACTGATTTTTACAGGTAAAAAAGCTGTTTAGGGGGGCGGAGCTAGCCAGCCAGCCAGCCAGCCAAGGAGATGGCTGCTGTGTGAAAGAGCTCCGGAGCCCTTTCTGGTTGAGAATGCCATAGGCAGTATCCAAAAGCCTGAGTTTTACAGGACTCGGTCCTCCAAAGTGCCCACAGACCCCAAGGATCACATTTGAACATTTAAAAAGTAAGCGGGGAAGATAGCGGGTCCAAGTGACTAAAGAGGCACCATTAATAACAGCCGCAGCTGCTACGAGAGGTTTCTGATGGCACTGGATCACCTCAACATCAGCATGATTACCATTAGGTAAGACCATGTTATAAGCCAATGGTGGATACAGGCTGCAACCCTTCCTAGCTTCCTAAACGCACTAAACTAGCATCGAACGGAAGGTAAAACACACTTTATAACCGCTACACAGAGCCTATAACAGAACAGTTGAAACAGTTTTCTGTGGTAATTAAAAAAGAGTTTAATACCACACTATAAAACACGCTTCCATGAGAGTAGCCTTGACACCACACGTGGCTAACAAGGCCTACCACAAGCAACAGCAGATATCACAGCAACAAGAAGCAAAGTTATCAAGAATGCTAACTAAGGGATATACTTATTTATACTTATAGTATGTATATGAGCTAATAGCAGCAGCCACACTCTGCACATTTTTCCCTGCAATATCGAAACATCCCCACAGGCTATAACAGTGTAATCTTTCATTAACTACAGCAAGAAGGGGAAATAAAATCAAAATGTCTCCTAAAAACTAACAAACAGGGGAAAGGTCCTAAACTAAAACAACCATCTACACCGTCAGTGAATAATTTTTTCAAATTGCGGGAATCCAAGTCTAAACTAAATACAGCAGCAGAAGACCAGGACCCTGCAACAGCCTACTCTTCGTCTGAAACAGATACAGAATCTACAGCAGCACTATAACAGTACCCAAAGCTTTATTTGATACAATCTCCTCAAAAAAAGACATTAATACACTAATAACACAAGTTAAGCAGTGCATAAAAGAGGAAATAAGCGAGCTAAAAAAAGAAATCTCAGAGATTGGCCACAGAGTGGAAGCGATTGAAAACACTCAGGATACCCATTCCACAGCCATCTCAGAATTACAGGTTGTCATTTAGAAACAAGATACCACAATCCAAGAGCTAGAAGATAAAGTGGATGACATAGAAAATAGAAGTAGACGTCACAACATCCGAATCAGGGGTATACCTGAAGCCATACCTCCAGAAGATCTGGGACATTATTTGCAAGACATTAAAAGCACTCAAACAAGATGAAATACCATCCAAGATTGAAATAGACAGAGCTCATAGAGCTTTACGTCCAAAGCCACAGATCAATCAACCTCCCAGGGATGTTATCGTCCGGATTACAAATTATCAAGTAAAAAAAGAGTTAATGAGGCTAGCTAGAGAACAACAGCCTATTAAATATGAAAACACAGATCTACAAATATTCGCGGATCTGTCTTATTAAATGCAAAGAGCTAAAACCTCTCACCACGCTTCTGAGGAAGTTGAATATACCCTACGGATGGGGATTTCCCTTCCATCTAATAGTCATATGGAAAGGAAGACGTATCATCTGCTCCTCACCTAGTGAAATTCATACAGCTTGCAAAAACCTTAACATTCCCTTCCCAGAGGATGGAGAAACTCAAGCTTCCAATTCAGAACAAACAAGTGACCACAGCCTCATTTTTCTCCCACAAAGAGAGGAGTGATGGCAAGTCCAGCAAAGGAAAACACGCAGGCATTTTTCCGCCTCTCAAAACCAAGAGACTGAGAAGTGCTGAGTATGGGAGCGGTTTATGGTATCCTTTTCCCTTTTTCAATAAAGGTATTGCATACTGAACTTCTTTCTATTGGTTTCACCTCTTTTGTGTATGGTTTAAGGTTCTTGCATTGTATTCTTAAGTTACTAAGGGCACAGTAATAAGCGGATCACATTAGTGAGTTCTTTATAATAATTTGTTAAGTAATTGTTCTCATCCAGTTAGGAGAATAGTTCTCCTTGATTGTGATGTGTTAATCACTTCCTTTTCAGGTTCTAGAAAATGTGTCTTATGCATGTTGAATGTTTTTGTTTTTGGTTTTTTTTTCATGTACTCAAGTTATGTTTATTTGATACCATGCTGGCTTTCACTGAATACAGGCTCAAGTTCACACTTAATGTATTATCATGAGTAATAACACACGACAGGATCTTCTCATTATAACACAAAATGCAAAAGGGTTAAATTGTCCCAACAAACAAAGGATGGCAATGTCAGACTTACAAAAAGGGGGGGGGTCATATCCTTATGCTACAAGAAACACATTTTAAAGTTAGACATATCCCCAAATTTTTCTCTTCACACTACCCTCTACATTTTCACTGCACAAATCCAAATAAAAAAGTAAATGGAGTTAGTATCCTGATACATAAATCTATATCATTCACTAAAACAAACTTGGTCCATGACAAATAAGGAAGGTACTTGTGTGTTACTGGTCTTTTGTTTGGCAAACCAGTCTCCTTAGTGAATTTTTACGCACCTAATAAGCTTCAAGATAGTTTTATCAATGCGGTTACAAATTCCCTCATCACTCATGCAAAGGGCCCTTTAATTATACCAGGAGACCTGAATGTTCCGCTAAACCCTACCATGGACTGTACTAATCCAGACACGAGACCTAAAACACTGCATCTTCAGCGCATATGGGAAAACCTTAATCTATTAGGAATACCCAAGCCCAAAGTCCCTAACCTAAAAATGAAACCCACTCAATACACCCTTAATAAAACCTAGCACTAACCCCCTGAAGATCGACTTACCGGGAGAAGTCTCCATCCAAGCTGGGCTGAAGTCCTCAACAAAGCCGGGAGAAGTCTTCATCCAAGCCAGGCAAAGTGGTTCTCCAGATGGGCAGAAGTCTTCATCCAGACAGCATCTTCTATCTTCATCCAGAAAGGGTCCATCTTCAAGACATCCGGTGCGGAGCATCCTCTTCCAACGAAGTCTTCTTACTAAACGACGGTTCCTTTAAGTGATGTCATCCAAGATGGCATCCCTTTGATTCTGATTGGCTGATAGAATTATGGAACAGAAAATAGAATGCGAGCTCAATGCTATTGGCTGATTGGATCAGCCAATAGGATTGAACTTTAATCCTATTGGCTGATTGATTTTTCTACCTTAATTCCGATTGGCTGATAGAATTCTATCAGCCAATCGGAATCTAATGGACGCCATCTTGGATGACGTCACTTAAAGGAACCGTCATTTAGTAAAAAGACTTTGTTGGAAGAGGATGCTCCACGCCGGATGTCTTGAAGATGGACCCGCTTCGCGCCGGATGGATGAAGATAGAATATGCCGTCCGGATGAAGACTTCTGCCCATCTGGAGGACCACTTCGCCCGGCTTGGATGAAGACTTCTCCCGGCTTCATTGAGGACTTCGGCCCGGCTTGGATGAAGACTTCTCCCGGTAAGTCGATTTTCAGGGGGTTAGTGTTAGGTTTTTTTAAGGGTGTATTGAGTGGGTTTTATTTTTAGGTTAGGGACTTTGGGCTTGCAAAAGAGCTAACTGCCCATTTAAGGGCAATGCCCATCCAAATGCCCTTTTCAGGGCAATGGGGAGCTTAGGTTTTTTTAGTTAGTATTTTATTTGGGGGGTTGGTTGTGTGGGTGGTGGGTTTTACTGTGTGTGTGGGGGGGGGGGGGTTGTTTGTATTTTTATTTTTCAGATAAAAGAGCTGATTATTTTGGGGCAATGCCCCAAAAATTGACCTTTTAAGGGCTATTGGTAGTTTAGTTTAGGCTATGGTTTTTTTTTATTTTGGGGGGCTTTTTTATTTTGATAGGGCTATTAGATTAGGTGTAATTAGTTTAAATATCTTGTT